>NW_003200696.1:0-2231 GCF_000006405.1 Perkinsus marinus ATCC 50983
TGACCATCTGTCCTGATTGTCCATAAAAAAGAAACATCATACTGTGTATTAGTTTACATAGAGCCTGTATACGGTAATACGTATATAACTATGCTCATGTGCTGAGCCAGGACTAATCTCAAGGTGTCCAACACACAAAGGAGACAGAACGGATTGACAATTATATAATGATATTCGGGAAAACGGCGCTGACGCAGTGCCCATTGTACAATGTCACAGTTGTTAAGGTCACACGATCGACGATAAGGAGGATTACCCTTATCTATATAATATTGATATTTGTGAACAACTCAATAGGGTATAACCAACATGGGTGTAACATGATGATGAGTATTATGACAGGTAGTAGCATGACACTTGAGTTCACATGATCTTCGTTATGGTCATTATTCGCAACATATCTTATAATCAAAGCTGGATAGGCATATAGCGAAGGCCTGATGATGATAATAATAGTAATAAGATATAATATTACTCTTCTAATTACTTGTAGTGCTGATAATGGGTATCTATAATCCATAGTGAACTCATCTTTATTAATTCTCCCAAATTGGAGATATACCACCTCTTCTTCTTCTTCGACCTCATTATCATTATTTAGTTGATGATGGACACTATTCTTATCATCATCAATTATGCTACTGGTATTGCTGTGGCGGTCCAACCGAATCAACTGGAAGTTCTTAACTGATGCCTTTGTAACTCGACGATTGAAATTGAGGACGAATGCTCTGAGATTATCGTTCCATTTAGGGTTTTTATTCACATACCTATAATGATGATGAAGAGTATTGGTTATCATCATCATCATCGTCATCACAGTATAACATTACATTTGTAGATCAGAAGGTAGTTTAGATAGTGTTGTTCTTGTTCTTGTTGTTGGATGCTGAGTAGTATTGTTATATGATGATGATACTACCACTAGTACAGATGATGAATATTATTGGAGGCACAATCTGGTACATACCATCTTCTCCTTCTTCACGTTTCCTGCTAGTCCTGCTAGTCCTGCTCATCGTCATCACTTTCTGCTTCTGACGTTGCCGATATTGAGGATGTGATGGTCCAACCTCATGAATAACGAGGCCCTTCTGAAACAATAATGATGATGATACTATAATTGATCCTACATAATGATGTCGCAACAGTAACAGTAAGAGCAGCAGCATTAGTAACAGTAAGAGCAGCAGCATTAGTAACAGTAAGAGCAGCAGCATTAGTAACAGTAAGAGCAGCAGCATTAGTAACAGTAAGAGCAGCAGCATTAGTAACAGTAAGAGCAGCAGCATTAGTAACAGTAAGAGCAGCAGCATTAGTAACAATAAGAGCAGCAGCATTAGTAACAGTAAGAGCAGCAGCATTAGTAACAGTAAGAGCAGCAGCATTAGTAACAGTAAGAGCAGCAGCATTAGTAACAGTAAGAGCAGCAGCATTAGTAACAGTAAGAGCAGCAGCATTAGTAACAGTAAGAGCAGCAGCATTAGTAACAGTAAGAGCAGCAGCATTAGTAACAGTAAGAGCAGCAGCATTAGTAACAGTAAGAGCAGCAGCATTAGTAACAGTAAGAGCAGCAGCATTAGTAACAGTAAGAGCAGCAGCATTAGTAACAGTAAGAGCAGCAGCATTAGTAACAGTAAGAGCAGCAGCATTAGTAACAGTAAGAGCAGCAGCATTAGTAACAGTAAGAGCAGCAGCATTAGTAACAGTAAGAGTAGCAGCATTAGTAACAGTAAGAGCAGCAGCATTAGTAACAGTAAGAGCAGCAGCATTAGTAATAGTAAGAGCAGCAGCATTAGTAACAGTAAGAGCAGCAGCATTAGTAACAGTAAGAGTAGCAGCATTAGTAACAGTAAGAGCAGCAGCATTAGTAACAGTAAGAGCAGCAGCATTAGTAACAGTAAGAGCAGCAGCATTAGTAACAGTAAGAGCAGCAGCATTAGTAAGAGTAAGAGCATTAGTAAGAGTAGCAGCATTAGTAAGAGTAGTATCTACCGGTAGGAATGGTCTGGCTCTTGACATCAACAAAGAGTTAGAAGGATCATCATAACCATCATCACGATTCTTATTCTTGTTGTTATTGTTGTTCAACATGTCCCATCCGAATAAGGGTATACACCATTATAAATGTCGATATGATCCTACTTACTATTTCGTTTATTATTATTATCCTTCAATAATGGATAATCTATGTTGGGTAATACAACATGCATTTGTCTAGGACCTCGAGG
>NW_003212012.1:0-1241 GCF_000006405.1 Perkinsus marinus ATCC 50983
ATAAATCAGGCCCGAATAACATAGGCATGGGATTGCCACCGTCTTGACAAATGGCAATACTGCCCATGCATAAACAGGAAAGGAACAACTATGAAGTACAGAGAATTACCATGGCATCATGCCGAACGACTCGCGTTTAATAACACCAAGCTCGAGACCCTGAGGTATCTCAGCTGCTCGAATAGCATCAACCGTCAAGTTGATCATGCAAACGGGCCCACACAGGTAGAAGTTGATCCTCTTCGCCTTGCTCTGATCCGCCTTGTCAATGGCCTTGTTCACGAAATCAGCGATCTCCTTGTTACCGTGGTGAGCATAGTGACTAGGACGAGTATTATTCAGAGCATCACCACCGGTGATCATTTGCCCGTAGTGAGCGGGGCACACGCAAGCTTCCAAATCGGCAGTGGCTCGGCGCATAACCTCATCAGTACCGGAATACATGAGTTCACGATGGCCAACACCAGCTAGTAGCTGATGAACCGACACAAATTCACCGGACGTTCTGAAGGCCCAAAGCAGGGACACCTTCTCCTTCTGGTCATCAGGCAGGGAAGCGATGACGGAAGCAATGGGACAGATACCCGTGCCACCGGCAATCATAACAGTGTAGTCATCAGGACCAGCTATCTGTTTGGGCACATCCGATGCACCATAAGGACCTTGCACATAGACTCGGGAATTGATGAACCTCTCGAAGTCAGCAGCCACGAACTTTTTAGTCATGTACCCATCACAAGAGACCAACAGTTTCAAAGTGTGCTTCTCCTTCGGATTCGGCAGTGGAGAAAAGGCATGTGCAACACAGTCCTTTCCAGGGAAGGTCACCTGAATCCACTGCCCTGGCTTCGGTTTCACATGCGTCCTGAGAACGATCTCGCAAGCCGGTGCATCATCCTTGGCGTCACCGTCGGTCAAAGGAGTGATTGACTCTACCTTCGAGCAGAAGGCGTTACTGGAATCTTCGGGATGTTCGTCAAAGTGCTTCTTGGACTTCGTGGAGACAGCTTGCACAGTGGTTTCAATGAGCTCAATAACCCTCTCGAAAATGCTAGCAATCCAAACAACGAAGAGAACACCAGAAGTGACATAGGGACCAGCAGAATGAGTGAACTCAGACTGTATGAGTTCGTGCTGGAGAGTGTGGAAAAGCAGCAGTACAGTGGCGAAATATACGAGCCAATGCGACCAGCGGAATACTCGATAACCGTGAGGAATGTACTTGTATATGAACGCACAAA
>NW_003211637.1:0-1016 GCF_000006405.1 Perkinsus marinus ATCC 50983
ATTCGAAAGCGAGACTCCTCAGATGTCTTAAAAACCCATACGCCATCAGACATACGACAGCGGCAGGATTCGAACGTGCGCAGGCAGAGCCTAATGGATTTCAAGTCCACCTCCTTAACCACTCGGACACGCTGTCTGGAAGACGCAGAGGATCTCAGCTCTGCCCATGTGAATCGCCACCCTGTTCATGTTGCTAGAGGAGTGACTCACAGCATCGCGGAGCGCCTCAGCAAGGACGATGATATTAAGCTGACTCGCATTCTTACATACGTAGCCCAGCGCTTTGACAAGAACGTCGGCGTAGTAATGGTATCGTTCGCACTCTTCGTAAGAGGTCTCTTCCCAAATGATGGCTGCAACGACAGCGAATTCGCTGAAATGGTAGGGCTTATATAGGATAAGAGTCTAGAGGTAGATACATTTTTTGGGATATATATCAATTCTCATCAATGTTCCTCAAATGTCATGCGCATCAGTTCGTTCGCATCCTACTCGCTCATAATGTCCATCGGAGTCGCTATGAGGATTCGAAAGCGAGACTGCTCAGATGTCTTGAAAACCCATACGCCATCAGACATACGATAGCGGCAGGATTCAAACCTGCGCAGGCATAGCCTAATGGATTTCGATTCCACCTCCTTAACCATTCGGACACGCTGTCTGGAAGAGTCAGAGGATCTCATCTCTACCCATGAGAATCGCCATCCTGTTCATGTTGCTAAGGGAGTGGCTCACAGCATCGCGGATCACCTCAGCAAGGACGATGATATTTAGCTGACTCGCATTCTTGCATACGTAGCCCAGCGCTTTGACAAGAACGTCGGCGTAGTAATGGTATCGTTCGCACTCTTCGTAAGAGGTCTCTTCCCAAATGATGGCGGCAACGACAGCGAATTCGCTGAAATGGTAGGGCTTATATAGGATAAGAGTCTAGAGGTAGATACATTTTTTGGGATATACATCAATTCTCATCAATGTTCCTCAAATGTCATGCGCATCAGTTCGTTCGCATCCTA
>NW_003205321.1:0-1976 GCF_000006405.1 Perkinsus marinus ATCC 50983
TTAGTTAGGATGGAGCCGGACATAGCTCATGTTGGTTAGAATGGAGCCGGACATAGCTCATGTTGGTTAGAATGGAGCCGGACATAGCTCATGTTAGTTAGGATGGAGCCGGACATAGCTCATGTTGGTTAGAATGGAGCCGGACATAGCTCATGCTGGTTAGAATGGAGCCGGACATAGCTCATGTTGGTTAGAATGGAGTTGGACATAGCTCATGTTGGTTAGAATGGAGCCGGACATAGCTCATGTTGGTTAGAATGGAGCCGGACATAGCTCATGTTGGTTAGAATGGAGCCGGACATAGCTCATGTTAGTTAGAATGGGGTTGGACATAGCTCATGTTGGTTAGAATGGAGTTGGACATAGCTCATGTTAGTTAGAATGGAGTTGGACATAGCTCATGTTGGTTAGAATGGAGTTGGACATAGCTCATGTTGGTTAGAATGGAGTTGGACATAGCTCATGTTAGTTAGGATGGAGCCGGACATAGCTCATGTTGGTTAGAATGGAGCCGGACATAGCTCATGTTGGTTAGGATGGAGTTGGACATAGCTCATGTTGGTTAGAATGGAGCCGGACATAGCTCATGTTAGTTAGAATGGGGTTGGACATAGCTCATGTTGGTTAGAATGGAGTTGGACATAGCTCATGTTAGTTAGAATGGAGTTGGACATAGCTCATGTTGGTTAGAATGGAGTTGGACATAGCTCATGTTGGTTAGAATGGAGTTGGACATAGCTCATGTTGGTTAGGGTGGAGCCGGACATAGTTCATGTTGGTTAGGGTGGAGCCGGACATAGCTCATGTTAGTTAGGATGGGGCCGGACATAGCTCATGTTGGTTAGAATGGAGCCGGACATAGCTCATGTTGGTTAGGATGGAGCCGGACATAGCTCATGTTGGTTAGAATGGAGTTGGACAAAGCTCATGTTGGTTAGAATGGAGCCGGACATAGCTCATGTTGGTTAGGATGGAGTTGGACATAGCTCATGTTGGTTAGGGTGGAGCCGGACATAGTTCATGTTGGTTAGGGTGGAGCCGGACATAGCTCATGTTAGTTAGGATGGGGCCGGACATAGCTCATGTTGGTTAGAATGGAGCCGGACATAGCTCATGTTGGTTAGAATGGAGCCGGACATAGCTCATGTTGGTTAGGATGGAGTTGGACATAGCTCATGTTGGTTAGGATGGAGTTGGACATAGCTCATGTTGGTTAGGATGGAGTTGGGCATAGCTCATGTTGGTTAGGATGGAGTTGGACATAGCTCATGTTGGTTAGGATGGAGTTGGACATAGCTCATGTTGGTTAGGATGGAGTTGGACATAGCTCATGTTGGTTAGGATGGAGTTGGACATAGCTCATGTTGGTTAGGATGGAGTTGGGCATAGCTCATGTTGGTTAGGATGGAGTTGGACATAGCTCATGTTGGTTAGGATGGAGTTGGACATAGCTCATGTTGGTTAGGATGGAGTTGGACATAGCTCATGTTAGGCTAACATGCTATATGATACAGCTGTGATTCGCACTGCGAATTTCGCAGTCTGTGAAGAATTCCATCCACAGCATCGCGTTCCATTCTGCGTGAGAGTCGTCAAGAGCGGAATACTCGAAAGTATACCGACTGGTACATTGAGAACTATCAAGCGCAGTAGATGCCGGGCAGCCGCGATATGTCTCCCGAGCTGTCGAATATTGCTATATCTAGTGGTTCACATGTAGCTACCCTCGCAACAAGTCGATCGGTCGGGAGAGGGCCACTCCGACCTCGATCACAAAAGTGCTGGAGGGTGTCCTAGAGCGCCAGCAATTTTGTTAGATCCTCAAAGCTCCTTGAAAGCCAAAGAGCGGAAGCTCAGCACGCTACCTGGGATGTTAAACGCCTTACCGACAGATTGAAGTCTGGTTTGAACCCCACACTGACTCGCGCGACATGACCTCCTTTGATGCATCAAATGATGGTCGACAGTACGCAGAT
>NW_003209761.1:0-1080 GCF_000006405.1 Perkinsus marinus ATCC 50983
ATGCAACCTCTGACCAGTCATGTGCGAATTCGGTATGCAAAAAAGGCATCTTGCATAAATTAATCCGGGATGCTCTGCAAATTGCAAATTGCAGACTGCAATTTACGCAATCGATTTCATTTCTTCTTGTGTTCGTCCAAAATGTTGTCGATCGCTGTGGTTCTTCCCTTCTATTCATGATGTGTGTTAGGTACATTTGAACACCATGAATATCTATGCTTCACTTGCAGCGGCAACTGTGGTGTCTGCTGCACCAAGCTACGAGATGCATTCAAATGGCCACTCAACTGAAGTGCTTCTTGTTCCACCTGAAGACCCATTTCCACAAATCCGAGGAGAAGTGAAGTCTCGGCGTGGAATTTGATGTCGTCAACGAGCCGATTCTTCCCTACTTAGATTGAGCGACTCGAAGCCACCCGTCGCGAATTTGAGGCAAATGAATTGTCCTCGTTGAAGCAAAACACATCTCTTGTTGAGAACTTCTCATACCATCCGTTTACTGTGAGGCTATTGCCACCCACAACTACTGACATCGGAAGGATCAAACAGAGAATTGACGAGTTAGAGGCACGACGAGCAAAACGCGAGGCCGAAATGTTTCAAGAAATACGTAGATCTCTTGAAGCGACAAAGCCTAAAAAATGTAAGATCTATACTTTTCGTGTCTTCCAATTTGTGCATGGTTTCTATAGCATTTTCATACGACAGCAAGCCTATTTCAATAAGAATCGGCAGTGTTGGTCCCTTTCCTCGTGTTGTCGATCTTGTAGCCGAGATGGAGCGCCGCCGAGACGAGAAAGAGTCGTCCATACGTCAAAAGTTTCTTGGTCGAGGTGCGTATCCCTCAAAACCAACCGCTCGTGGGAGAAACAATATCTTTATCACTCTCACCCTTCAGATACGACTGCGTTGACCGAACTGGGGGAGAAGCGGAAATCGTATCAAAAATTTCGTCTAAACCTTTATCCGCCTCAGGTAATGAGCTAAATGGAGCTCATGTGACAATCTGATTAAGATTTTTCGATGGTTTGCCGGATCTGAATGTCAGGAGAGTACCTCCGAAATCATTCACTCTATCGA
>NW_003210747.1:0-2362 GCF_000006405.1 Perkinsus marinus ATCC 50983
TTCGCTCCATTCGCGTACATTGAGGCTTGAAGGCTGCCATATACTGCACCGCTTTGACTGCAGTAGGGAGGGGAGGAGACGTACGAGAGGAAGGCACTCTTCCAAAAAAACACCAACCTTCAGAACTTCAACAGGAGCAGCCTGCAGCCTTGATCCATACATTTCCTTCCCTTTCAACTTTGAAATCCAGTCGAATGCGCCAACAACATTAGTTATATAGTCTTGACCGCCATTCACAACGAGTACCTACGATCGGGAACGGGCCTTCTAACTCGGCCAGAAGGGGCAACACAACTCCATGATCACGACGCTGTGCTAGGACGCATTGGACCTAGTACGTCCGTTAAAGCAGCAATAGAGGCGAGGATCTTTCATGCACTAAGAATCCATGATGACGCACAACGATTTCCAATTTAGCGAAACAGCCGCTCAGCAACACAACTGCCCCCCATCTCCACGAGACATGTAACGATGAGATCTTGCGTTATCGGTCACATAACGTTGTGTCTCCCAAGAAGAAGAGCTCTATACGATTATATGATCGATTCTACATACTGGGCCCTTGTTTCTCACTTCTCTACCACTAGACGGCTACTTCTACAACAACCTCATGTCTGGAGTTCATTTGTCGATTAACGAAGAGGGAGCTGTGACCATTTCTACACGAATAGTCGTATAAATCGCACGGTGAGACCTACGAGGCATCCGACGTCGCGACCGCCCCGTCGTTAACAACATTTGCGGACGCATGAACGACTCAAAGTCTCTGTAACGAAGGATACATCACGCGGCTAGTATCCGAGGCTACGGCAGAATCTAATCCTTAGTATCGGGAATTTCCCGGGTTACTCACTTTCAGTCCTGCGTCTAGGAGATTAGTCACTTGGTAGGTTGCATCATAAGCAGCATATCTCTCGAATGCATCACGAACCTAACAGTATCATTCTTGGCGTGGGGACACTGAGCCAGACCCCACAACTACTCACGTGATCGTTCAGGGACTGCCACACTTTAGAAACCCCCAACGCATTCTGCACAAACTCAGTATTGAGGAATCCATCTACCTGACGGCGACCGTGCAGGTTTTCATTCCGTGGTGAAACGCATGGATAATATGATATCATTGCGGGAATGTGACGGCCATATCTCGACTCTACGTGTAGCAGCTGTGTCAACGATATGAGGGTGTGAAGTTTATTGAATGATAGGCAATGAGAACTATCGATTCACCTGTCCAGCATGTAACTTGAATAATGTGCGTTCCTGTCCTGGTGCCACGCGAACATCATAACTGAAGTTGATGAGAAGTCTCTGTGTAGAGAAATAATGAGAAATTCCAGAAGACTTCCCTTTTGGAAGGACCATAACTGGACGGGCATAGTCTATGCCGCATAGACACACATCATCACTCCTACTTCGGGGATTATACGTAATACAATATCATCGATCACGCTACCTAGGACCATGAGGGCTCTCGCTCCTTACCACGATCGTTGGGGAGAGGCTCGAACCGATCGCCGCCATGATCCGAGTCCTAGCGTGAAATTGAGACTGGAACTAGAATTTATACTTCCCCAAATATGAGGATATAGATTTTAAGTTGAAGTAGCCCTCTCTCAAGAGCAACTCCGCTCAATAAGCAGCCGCCGAATCCCCCCCCCATACAAATTTCCAGCAATAGCTGTGGACTTATGCCCCCGCTAGCCACCAGTACTTATCTATCTAGGGTGACGCCGAGCGCTAAGCCCAGTAAAAGCCGATGCGTTTATAGTGCAAACCTTACATGCTCATCTTCGCCTTCACAACTGGTTCGAGAACGACTTCATCGCAGGTGGTTACAGCTTGCTTGCATAACTCTGAAATTGCAGAAATCATTCGACTACCGCTGAGATGTGTTCATGTAGCATGACTGAACTGGCATGGACTTCGGACTCTTTGAATGAAAACCACACGATCTCACCTGAGACAGGAGCTTTCCCGGGACCATTTTTATTGCACTCGGCTATCTGTTTCTCACACTTCACAAAGCCCGCAGCCATCTTATCAAGTCTGAGTGGAAGCACGGTATCGATGGAATAACAATGAGGAAGCATTTCAACTCAGCCTTAGGTAGCAGTTTTCGATCCGTCGCCATCTTTAAGCACCCTTGGTAACTGAGACGACCCTCATCAAACACGCCTGTAAGCACGAAAAGCCCACACAGCCTGTGGTGCCACTACTCCAGAAATTATCATCAATCCCACTAAATCGACTTTGTTTGACGTAGACTTGATTATTCGCGATCCCAGTTCAGCCATCATCGAGGCTGAATGAAGTAGAATACTCTCGAAGACAATGGTATGACCGTCCCGGCCTAGGTGAC
>NW_003210747.1:2462-6388 GCF_000006405.1 Perkinsus marinus ATCC 50983
CACCAATACTTGTAATTGTTGTTAACTACTAGTTGACCATGTGCATAGCAGAAACCCGTCTCGCCAAGATTGCTCATCTCGAAACGACAACACCATACCATTCCTGTCTCACATTCCTTGAGAAGCTCTGACACTCGAACCGTGTGAATTTCTAATAGTGATGCTATCGCTCCGCTGCGGTTGTCCGACTCGATAAGCGCCCGCGTGAAATGTGCTATCACGAGGAACAATCTGTAACCACAGAAATGGAATATGGAGTAGTTATCCGAAGCCTACCCTTTACGGGCTTGAGGATCGAGCTTGGCTGAGCGCGAGCTGTGACGAGTCGTCAACGGTGCGAACAAGCGACTCGCTATCAACTGATAATGTGTTTGCCAGGTTTCCTCTGGGGTAGTCGACGTGAGATGACGCCAAATTTCTACTACGGTCTGTGAAATGACCTGAAAATGTTGGAATGTTGGCTTGCCTCGGCTGAGCATGGGAGTTTTCTTACTAATTATCATAATTAAATGGTGAACTCTCATAATTAAATTATGGAAGTTTACCAATTAATTTGGGTAGAAATGTACAGAAACCAACACAAATTTTTCCGAATTTTTTCACGATTTTCATATTTCGTGACCTTGTCAGATCTGATCATTCTAACAGTCCCGAGCTGAGCACTACTGAATCCTTGCGAATTCTTTTTTGAGGGCTGAATACCTAGGTTAGTAACCTTGGCATTCAGCCCAACACGATGATCAAGTAAGAGCATTCAATTCACAAAGTGAATTCGAGTGTGTGTTTTCTATGCTAATGCTAATCTGGCAAGGCATGGCTTAGCGACAGTATCTTACATCTCCCGTAGAGTGTATTGCTAATGCCTTGGTGAGAGTTGACATAATGGCATCTAGTAGTTGATTGCCATTCTCGATGAAGTAAGAAGGATCGACGCGTAGATGATGTTGAACTAGATACCCCAGTAGAGATATATGCTCCTGATAATGAGTACAGAGTGTCGAGATGGAGCGATATAAAACTATCAATACCACACCATGGAGAATCCCTATATCTACACAGTATATGTTCGTAGCAATGCTTACATTGATATATGCGAATAATTATCAGAACGATTATCGTTAATTTCAAGAAAAGACGCGCATTTATCGCATTTGCATGTCAAATTGGCACGCACTGTATACTAGGAACAGTGATATGGACGTCGTATACTATGATACCTCATTTCACTGCGGAAATTCAATCACGGCTTAGCGTTGAAGGATACAAAAACCAACGAGAATACCCCAGAATGTTCCCATTATCACCGACATATGTAGTCGATTTTATGCATATTTTCTCACAGAGTCAAGTCCGATGAAAATAACGATCTGTATGAACATGATACTATGAGTCATAGTCTATGACTGAATTAACCAGTGTTGGAGGGATCCTTGTTGGCTTTTCTCAGCTGAGCTACGGAGTTTCCTCACTAATTATAGAAGTTCACCTATGGATTCGGGTAGAAGTTTACAGAAACCAACGAGAATTTCCCAAAAATTTTCATATTGTCACCAACACATGCAGTTGACCTTGTGCATATTTTACGACACACTAAAATTAGCCGTTTTAGACTCGGATGAGATCGATGAGTTTCTCCACAACCCTCACGTTACGCGAGTCGCTCCTCTGCTGTGGCCTGCCATATGCCTGTGGTTCAGCAGTAGACTCAATACGGCATGGCGATCTTGAAGAGGGGACTCGGGCGAGCACCAACTTGCTATGATATGCTGTAGTTCGTCAACGGCGATAGAGCGTGTTGAAGATGCATCTTGAAAACAACGCGGTGATTCTCACTTGAATTTATTCGTGTGTATTCGTTACTGTCTCTATACGTTGGTGATATCATTAGCGTTTTGTGTAATGTGTCTACTACTAGGCTGAGGCATTTTGTTTCTTTAACTACTCATAAGGTTATTAAACGTAATAGTATTAGTTGCGTTAACTATTAACTGGGCAATCTGTTACACCTACACATAGTGTGAGAATGCACGTTTGATTATTTAGCCTCCCAGAATAGATCACGATTCACATCTTTGTGATTTCCAAGACTGTAAGTTACTACCAACATTATCAGTGGAGTTTCACCCGTTTTACGTGAAGTGGCGTAAAACTTTGCGAAAAACGCGATTTGCGCGGCCTGTAGTAGTCGTAAAATATGTTTTTCACTAGTGTTTTCCATATCACGGGTGAAACTCCAGTGTTGGAGTAGGAATAAATGTTCGATTTTTTCAACTGAGCTCAGAACTTTATATACGAATTCGGGTAGAAGTTTTCAGAAACCAACGAGATTCTCCCAAAATTATGTCCATATTTTCCCACGAAGATGAACAGCAGATGGAGTTTATCTGTTTCTGTGGAAAATGCTCCTTCACTTAAGAGTGAGATAATTTCGAGCGATAATATTTCCATATTGGTTTACCAAGTCTCTCCATGCTCCTAAGAATTGCCTTTTGGATCTGATTTCCTCGACGTCGTTTCTCGAGACTCAGAGTTGACTGGTAACTGTGCCGCCGCATTCTGGTAAGTCCCCATGTTGGAACTCTAAAGAGGCGGAAGAGTTATGTGTGTATTGGCATTCCAATTTGATATGCGCAAATTTTCCGAACAACTTGTCGCTACCACAATTTTTACACCACTCATGCAATATAAACTAAAATCGATTCTTATTAATTTCTGACATATGCATATCAAACTGATATGTACCGTATAAAAAAGTTTCCTTACTTTTCATCGGCGGTGTTTCGAGTCGTCATCAATGGTGACACGCTGAATTGTCGTTTTACTCTTGGGGAGAATCTGTTCGTTCGTGGAGTGGGAGATAATGATTGTGAGCGGGACATTGGTGAAATGCTGTAGATTGGGCTAATATAGCGGTTTGCTACTAAGTAGGAAAGTAGCACTACTACAGAGTACACTTTAGAGCAATTCATTATAGTTCAGAGTTTAGCACTAGAGTACACTTTACTCTACTACTGTTATTATTACCTCTACAGTAGAGTACACTTTACTCTACTACTGCTATTATTACCTCTACAGTAGAGTACACTTTACTCTACTACTGTTATTATTACCTCTACAGTAGAGTACACTTTACTCTACTACTGTTATTATTACCTCTACAGTAGAGTACACTTTACTCTACTACTGTTATTATTACCTCTACAGTAGAGTACACTTTACTCTACTACTGTTATTATTGCCTCTACAGTAGAGTACACTTTACTCTACTACTGTTATTATTACCTCTCCAGTAGAGTACACTTTACTCTACTACTGTTATTATTACCTCTCCAGTAGAGTACACTTTACTCTACTACTGTTATTATTACCTCTACAGTAGAGTACACTTTACTCTACTACTGTTATTATTACCTCTACAGTAGAGTACACTTTACTCTACTACTGTTATTATTACCTCTACAGTAGAGTACACTTTACTCTACTACTGTTATTATTACCTCTCCAGTATCAGGCTGTTGCCTTGTAAGGAATTCTCCAGCGATTATATTCGGTGTAGTGTTATGTCAATGAGTTGTAAAGCACAACCTCTACAAGTGTTGCAATGTTGCGCAGAAAACATGTGATGTTATAAGTGAGTTTTGGGTAAAATGGTAAGCCTTGCGTTGAAGCCACATACAATGGGTGGGTCTATTCACTCGCAGAGTGAATCATCAACATTCATACAAGAGAGAATTCACCGCAAATGCGAATATCGGGAATTCTGAGGTCGCGAAAAATGGATTCGCGATTGAGCCTTGATATTTATAAGTTCCTTTTTACTCAAACTCAGCCTTCAGTTGAGACGCTTCACTCGAGGTTTGCATCCGATCTCGCTAGAGCAGAGAATATCAAGTGACTTCATTGATGAGTGATACTGTGTCTCTAAC
>NW_003210747.1:6488-7587 GCF_000006405.1 Perkinsus marinus ATCC 50983
CACATGTAGTTGCGCAAGTGCTATTTCCCCACACCGTTGTGAAGTATATAATGCATTTATTAAATCGATTTTGTAGTAGTAGTTGTAGTATTGAGAATGTCAGTGACCATTCAAACGAGCCTAGGAGATCTCAAAGCTGAGCTGTTCTGTGCGGAGGTAGTATACGATGGACAGTGTGGGAAAATATTTTTTCTTTTCCTCAAACAGGCGTGAAAACGTATACGAAAACGTATGTAGTATGTAGTACAAACGTATGTACTACGTTTGTATGTATCAAACAAACGAAACGAAACGAGTATGAAGTATACGAAAATCCACAATTTTCAGATTTTCATCAACACATGTAGTTGACCATTGATACCAATTTTTGCTCAAACGATCGGGGTGGGTAAATTTTCACTATTTTCACAAAAAATAACGGTTAATCTGGGAAAATGTTGAAACTGGTAGAATGAGGTATGGGAAAAATATGTTTGCTTTTCTCAACTGAGCTCGTGAGTTTGCTCACTACATTATGAAACCAACGAAAATTTCCGAAAATTTCCATATTTTCACCAACACATTATTATATTGGTAGTATGAGTTAATACCACTCCTTTTTGATTGATCAGATTTTGAAGAGGAAATTAGGAAATTTTTACAAGGATTTTTGGGAGAAATTTGAGGAAAAAATTTTTGATAGGAATTTTCACGATCACACTCCTTGGAATTACATTGGATCTAGGAATAGATCTGGGAGCTTTTTACGGGATTTTTTATGGGATTTTTCGGGAGAAATCGGGAAATAAAATTGGAGAAATTTTCAAAGCTTCTTACAGTAGCAAGGATTTTTATAGAAAAATTGAGGAAAAATTTGGAAATTTTGTAAAAAAAGGAGATTTTTTTGAGAGAAATCGGGAAATAAACTTGGGAAAATTCGAAGCTTCTCAAAAAAGCAAGAATTCTTGTGAAAAATTGAGGAAAAATTTTTAGTGATTTATTTTTCAGGTGCCGAACGCCTGTAAGAATTTCTTGGCTTTAGCGGCGTCGGGGTACTATGATGATACTAAATTTCATCGTTTGATTCCGGGGTTTATGGTACAGGTAGTGAGGGAATCTT
>NW_003213888.1:0-1134 GCF_000006405.1 Perkinsus marinus ATCC 50983
CAGCAATGTGAACACCCTGAAGCCAAGAAAAGGTGATAACTAGTCGGGTCGTATACATTGGAGTTTCGCCTGTTTTACGCGAAGTGGCGTAATACGCGATATTCGCGGTGATATGCAGTAGTTGTGAAATATATACTTTTCACTAGTGTTTTTCATATCACGGCTCGTGAGACCCCAGTGATGTTAGCAGGAGCGTATTCGCCTTGTTGCATTTCTACATGTGCCGAATTATGTTATTTTCTACTTGTGTGTTGAGCGAATTGCTCCCTGAGCTCAGCACTTGGCGATGATTTCGAGTAATTGTTTTGTGTAGGTGTCTCGAGAGATATGGCGGGCATCCTGACATAGGGGATGAGGGCAAGCCGACGGCAGCGAAAAAGCTGAAGATCTAATTCAAGACGGTCATCACTATCTAGTCTCGTCGTCATGCATGGGCGTAAATGGTCAATACCGTTATCATCATCATTCAGGGGCATACCTATTGATTTGAGTTGTGTTCAAGGAGGTGTGGTAATTCTCCAAGAGAACAGTGCGGAAACTTGTGCTTGAGGTCGACGGCAGTTGTGTATCGTAGTGAATCAATAAACGTGAAAATGAACTACTACACACGAGTCCATGTACGGCGCCGCGTTACATTGTGTGTTGTATATTTTACAACACCGTTACTCAGTTTTGATCCGACTAAAATAAAGTGTACGAGCACAAGACAGTAGGATGAGTATTTGAGTAGCTGAATGAGCCGCTCGCCTTCTGATGAGATGATTAACTTGTTCAGAGAAGTTGTTGAGTGCTGGCCGAGTTTTCTCAGACTATTGTCGTACTTGCGCAAACAACTAACGGAGTCTCAATAGGTAGTCTGCGACGCTAGATAATGACAACTACTGCTCCAAAACGTCCGATATCAGCTAAGGAAATCAACAGAATAGCAGATGCTGTGCTAAGCATGGGAGACGACTGGGATGACGATAGCAAAGGTAAACTATGCTGGCCATGTTTATCGAGGACCCTCACATTCAGATGAGAGCTTGTCTTCTGCTCAAGATCGAGCGAAGAGGCCTGAGTCGGCGCTGTCTGCGACAAGCCTAGTCCGGAGAGGTATATCGCATGGCTTCATCTGATCGGCGGGGTTGAGTA
>NW_003201918.1:0-1123 GCF_000006405.1 Perkinsus marinus ATCC 50983
GACCTGCGCGTCGTACATAGAGCGATGCATCGCGGGCATTGGCGGACACCGATTGACGGACATTGACTACGGAGAAATACGCGCACTCGGCTGAGAGCCGGCCTCAGGTTTGTTGATGACGATTCAAATGTACATAGCAAATTCATGATTCTCAACCCGAGTTCGTAGGATCCCTGCTCGGCGTTTCATCAGCCATATCGGGGAACTCTAGTGGAAGAGGTCGCCATCCTAAGACCTGTGAGAACTCCCCCACTGTCTTTGTCGATATTAGTTGCAAGACCAAGTCAATCACTGATCTTGAAGTTGCTCGTTTATAAGAAAAGACACAGCCAGCGATTTTAACATTCGCATTCGTTGGCCGATCTGAGCCTGTGAGCTTTTAGTGCCAACAGAACATGGTGTTGGTTGGAAGAGAATGCACTGAGAACGCGTTGCAGACACGGCGACAACTAATCGCCGGTACGAAAAAACAAAAAGAGTAGTTACAGAGACGTTGACGTCTCTGTGGATGTGAGTGGAACTCTATAGACAGGATCGATATCCATCCGGGATGAAATTCATCATGCAATCATCCCTGAACCACATTCATCTCTTTAGATATCGGCTGAGTCACCATTTGCATGTGCCTCATTCATACGGAACGGTGCCCCGTCGCTACGCCTCGGAGTCGCTATGATCCCATAACGCCGAGGTGTTAACAGTACACCTTCCCCGACTCGCTCTCTCGAGTGATGTTGGACAACTAATTATCGAATAGCCAAGTGCAAGATTTGCTCGACATTGGGGGACAGAATCACGCACGATGTGAAATTGAAATATCGGAAGGGTGAAAGGACTTCAGAGGAATTAAGGGCAAAGGTGATTCAAGCGAATGCACTGCATACGTGAAGGTGATTCTGCTAGTGTGGCTCAGTCGGGTGTTGGGCGTTGGGCGGTGTGACTTACATTGTGGTTTGAGAGACTAAGAAAGACTCTTACACAATGATACGGTATCTAATGATGCGGCATCATCGAGCCAACAATACGATCCACGCGCTTCGGGCACTATACATACATTTTAGCCTAAGTGGACAAATAACACATAGCTGTAGTGTGAGGTTCAGATGATTCTGTCGGCTCTTCA
>NW_003209349.1:0-1687 GCF_000006405.1 Perkinsus marinus ATCC 50983
TCGACGAAGCCTGCTATACTCCAGAAGATGAAGAAACCAGAACAAGCCGTACGTATGGATCTCAATGAATTCTTACCTCGTCGAGAGGTAATCTCGACGGACGATAACAAATCCTTCAAGGTCAACAATTCGGGACAACTGGTGATGTCGAGCACTGAAAAACGTAAGTTGTCGGGTTTCACAGAACTTTCTGTTGCTCTTCCGCTGGGGCGTGACCTACTCGATTTTGTTCCCACCTGTCGTTGATGGTTCTCCTTCCAAAGTTGGACTAAGTGTGTGTGACGTTTTAGCTTACTGGAGACGCCTAGTCGATTTTCTTCCTGCCCTCGGTGCTCCAGCTATTATAGACTACGACGCCAAGTACCGCTCTGCGATTGCCCAGTTGGTGACGACAGGAACCTACTCCGTCTCCCACATGCTACGCGACGATGTTCTACCAACTATTATGTCCGCCGCTTTGGCTCGTGCGACAACCACTCCTAGTCGTCTTCCCCTCCAACAAATTCCCTCTTCGTTCAACTCAAGTAGTACTTCGACCCCTTCTACAACCACGGACCGTCTATGTCGACATTATTTGCGAGGAGACTGTAGATTCGGTGACTCCTGCAGATTCAGCCACTCCTTGGGTGCTCCGCGATCTTCTCCTTATAGTCGCCCAAATCAAGGTCGTGCTACTGATACCGGGAGATCCTCTACTCAATCCGCAGGTAACAGGTCACGTTTGAGGGACTAGTCGGTCAATGTCGAGGGATGAGTCGGTCACGATCGAGGTTTTCATCAATTGCAATCTCTACGCGGTCAAGTCTTTTCACCCGAGTGAAAACCTCGTGGTTGGTTCTAATTTGTTTTTATCTTACAAGTATCCCCAATCGCAGTTCGGGGCTAGTCAGTCAGTAACAGTGAATAGTTTTAAGTTAGTCCCAGTCGTCTAGTTCAGTTAGTTAGTAATCAGTCAACGGGTCCAGTCAGTCAGTCAGTCAGTCAGTCAGTCAGTCAGTTGAAGTGAATAGTTTCAAGTTAGTCATGATCATCTAGTTCAGCCATTCAGTGAAGTAAACTGTTTCACTTGTCAGTCTCGCAAGAAGTCCCTGCTTGTGAAGTCCTGTATCAAGATGGGTCGGGCATCCGTGCCCATTTACCCGCTGTTCCCAACGTTGCTTGCAAGCTTACTCCTGATGTCGCTTCTTTCACACACTTACTGACCAAAACGATCGATGACCACAAGCTAGATGATGTCCTCGCGGCTTCTACAACGCGTTCGGGAGAAGTCAGACCGGATAGGTCTCAGTCTTTACTCAGTGCCTTCTCTGGTGCAGCTGATGATATACTAGATAGCCTGGAATATTCTTCCACAGTGACATCTCGAGCTTGCTCTTCTGGTAGCCCCATACGTCCCGATGTCCTCGACTATTTGTCGGCTCTCTTCGACCCAGGGAATGACGGTGGCCTGGTCAGCGAACTAGATACCGGTGTGAATTTGGGTTTTGAAGGCGGTCTCAAAGCTTCCGGAATCTTTCCTGTTGCAAAGTCCAGTGAGAACACTGGCGATGACGCCGCCTCCTTTGACGAACACAGCTTCTCTTCTCTTGAACGAGCTAATTACTTCAGCGGTCAGGATGCTACGTGTGCGATGATCGCACTGCGATCAGATCCGTTGTCGAAGAGGAGTTTCGTCTCGGTAGAATAC
>NW_003206973.1:0-1601 GCF_000006405.1 Perkinsus marinus ATCC 50983
TTTGATCCTCGCAGTACGACGACGGTAACGCACAGTCCGAGCGGACAAGCCCACTTCATGAACTCGGTTTGTCGATCCACTACTATGCTCTTATGCTACGTATTGTCAGTGCATCGGCACCCACCAACATACATGAATCTGACTGGCGACGCTAGTATCATCAAATTGATTTCAGGGTCCATGCTCTCTGTTTGACTCGATTTGGTATCTGTTTCACAGATGATGTGTTTTGGCCGAAATCACACGGATAATCAGTCTCTGCATCATGGCTTCATAGAAGTTAAGTACACTGTCGACTAGCAACTAACGAGTAACACCTCATAGAGAGACCTGTTCTTAACGCTCATCATTACATTTAGTAGAGGAATAAATGGCTGAGACGTCTCATTTGCTGCAAAGTCGAGCCTCTGCCATGCATAGCTTAGAACCAGACGAGCTACTGTTTGCTCTGCACGCTCGCTGGCCATGGGGATCAGTCTTCTTCACATCTCCACCAGAGTATGCTGAAGGAAGTATAACTCGGTAAATACGTATAACTTCATAAAGGTATATCAATCATGCTGTAGTACAAATCGAACGTCTCTCTATTCGATGTTCCCTGAAACAACGAAGATAAGATGGCACGAGACGAGCGATAATGTGGTAAAGAAGATTATCTATGTAACAGGTCCACCCATATCACACGCGAATCGTGTGTTTTTTCGTCTATAGGTCCAATCAGGGACCCGCTCTTTTTAAATGTGTACAGCCGGTCATAGATCTGGATTCAATCCGTCATGGATCGCCTGAGGTTTTCCACGCTACGAGACTCCCTGTTGCGATGCCCCAGCGATGTTGAACCATCTTAATTGAACTGCCAAAGTCTTATTCAGGGACTGTATAGTTCTCGAACTACTCAGAAGTCGTGCTCGATTCTACCACCTAAGACAACGTCAAATGGATGCTCTGTAACACTTGCCAGAATGAGCCTATCTCCTGATGACGAGCTTGGCTTTGTCCCTCGTGAGGCATCCCTACCATCGTGATCGTCGATCGCTATTGGATCACACCAGGCCTGCAATCCATACCCAGTATCTGAATCCTTCATTCTCAAGGCCTCTGAAGCTTACTCCGGGACCGATCATATGTATTCATATGATTGGAAACGTGGAGTTAACAAAACAGGAATAATTAGCAGTTGGTCAATAAGTGGCAGACTACAAACCCGAAGCGTATTACATACTATGCTGATCCGGCATCGATTATGAATCGATGAGTTCGCTGGGTCGGATGCTTGGCACAAAGCACTAGACGGTCACAGACCCCACTAACGGACTATCTTGGATCCATATGCCAAGATTCACCTTTGGTAATAACTAGACGGAGGGTCCTTTCGGACATGGTAGCACCCGCGTAGACGTCGACGATGACAACAGTAGCTCGGAGTGGGGCGATGTCCTCTGTACAGTTCACTGAGCGCAAATCAGCAGGTTTTGTCGATAAAGCTTGCTACGAGGCACGTCGGTGAGTTAACTTACCTGCTCAGCTGATAGTGGCGTCACGGGTATGGACGCGGTCTGAATCGGACGTACGCAACTGTTCGACCAGGACCAAACTAATAG
>NW_003202179.1:0-793 GCF_000006405.1 Perkinsus marinus ATCC 50983
AGTGTTGGTGGGGGTCGTCGACCTGGCTCTACGCATTTTTAAGGGAAACAGAGGTGACCAATCAACGGTAATCCATCTTCAACAAAGATTTACCATCCGCGCAAGATTTAAGGCGTGCGCTGAATTTTGAGGCGCGTGACTCCTCTCCCCAGGGAAGAACCGGCTACCGGGGCCGAGTGTCCGCACAATCCGGGTCGAGTGTCCGCACCCGCGGAAGGTGTGCTTAAAACCTTGGAGTAGGCGGGCCTCCGGCCCGCCGTTACCCAGAAATCCTTCAGGCATCCACGTAGCATCCCACTGATGCCGATAAGAGCCACTGGTACGAACTACTAGACGCGCGCGCGGTTTTCGTGCAGATTGCAAGAAATCACGTTGTGGTGGAAGAAACTGCCGTCACTGACGACCCGTCAACTGCGGATGTTATCCTCAATATGGAGTAATTGGTACCCTTCATGGGTAGTCTGAAATGTGATGAATGACATCGTGTTTATTTCTAGTCGTGTAGAGTAAGTCCCGAAGGGAAATTTCCATTTTTTTACAATTTATAGTGTCTCAACTATGTCATATACACTCATCCGGTTGCAATTCCGGAATCAAGCACCACTACTAGAGCATCGGTAATTGTGTTTGGTGATCTGGAGCCGAGTCATAGACCCTCAGCAGTGTCTCAACTATATCATATACACTAATCGGGTTGCACTTCCGGAATCAAGTATCAGTTGTAGAGTATCGGTAATTGTGTTTGGTGATCTGGAGCCGAGTCATAGACCCTCAGCAGTTCTCAACTATATCA
>NW_003213469.1:0-950 GCF_000006405.1 Perkinsus marinus ATCC 50983
TCATCTCTTTAGTGTAAGTAACTGAGAATGGTTATCCTTGCACTCTTGAAGTTATTTGTCCCCTCAAGCCATTAGCCTTTACACAGTTGCACGCATATAAAAAGGCTTTTCTGGGCCTTGGACAAGCTTTAGTTGGGAGTCAACTTTGGCACTCAACACTATTCGGGCCGTCTATTTTGTCTATCTTAGCCTCGACTTCGGATAGACTTGATAAAAAAGTCTTTCCTCACTCCACTACACAAGTTTGTCTTTCCTGTAGACCTCAATGATAATCAGTTCAGTCTGAAAGTTTCAGACTGAACTGATTATCATTCAGACTGAAACGGTTTAATCCCGACAACGACGAGGGAGAGTTCAATATTAACAACGTGTTGACGTGTGATGTCGCCCGCTTCCCATGGAATTGAAACTGCAAGAGGCCCTTTTGATAGCACTACAATATGAGAACCACAGATGTATGACATATGATTCACCTAAGGTCGATTATCGACGAAACCTCGATATAACTTACATAATGGCACTATGTAATTCGGGACCCGAATTTCGGGTTCATGAGCATTATGGCATCATATTATTATGATGATCAATTGAATCCTCGATCCAAAGTCCTTACTATTTAATCTTGTAATCAGCAGGAGCTACCTCCAGCAACCGTTTCGACTCGAAAGAAACCGTAGATGATTTACGGTAGATCGCGGTCCTGTTTCACAAGGATACTTAATTTAAGGCGCCTTAAATATAGGAGCAACTTAAGGAGTTACTTAAGAAGTACTCAACTCATTTCACAACGTTTAGGAGCAACTTAAGGAGCTCCTTAACTTAAGGCGTACTTAAGTATCTACTTAACCATGGTTACAGCCTGTAACTTACAGGTATAGAATAGAGTTACATATTTAGTAACTAAATTTTAGTTTTATGGTGTAAATGCTCGAGTGGTTAGGTTGTTCGTT
>NW_003202488.1:0-1002 GCF_000006405.1 Perkinsus marinus ATCC 50983
TCTCTTGTTAAATGCGACCACCGATCCGGCCCCATGCCCGTCCCACCTCCCCAAAGCTAGCTCCACTCTTTTCATGGCTTCTCCTCTAGCTAGGGGTTCCCTATGCGAGCTGGTTATGCAGAAGACTCTATAGCCTTGCGGTAAACTGTCTCCAACGTTCACTTCCTCACAAATTCTACTTTTCTCGTTCGCTCCCTCTTCCGTCAGCTGTTTGTGATACTTCAGAACCCAACAGGAATAATATCAGGGGGTAGATAAGAGAAAGTGTTATTATCGACGAGACTACAGCTAATTGTGTGAGCTAAGCAATAATGGAGACAAACAGATAAGGGACACTACTTGTGTTATAAGAGTGGCACATCACATGCCCCCCTTCTTATTTTGCAAGGCTCTTAGTCGAGCCGAGCGTCGTAATTCAAATCCATTTAAGGGTTTGAGGAGATCATCTGTGTTTTTTGAATCTTGTGCACTTACAACTTCTTGTTGTTTTCCGTTATTTTGCACGCATATATCTGGCAATTGTTCGTCGCTGCTTTTAGCGGAATTATCACTAGCGGCTTTAGCAGATGGTTGTGATGTAGGTGTTAGGCGCTTAAGATTCTTAGTATGTTCTACACGGGCATACAATTGCCCATTTTTATCTTTAGCAGTTACTTCGTACATATTCAAGGCTATTCGTCGGATCACATGAACTTTCTCCCAATCAGGTTCATATTTCGATCCCTGAGTATGTTTTCTGCATAAAATCTCAGTACCTTTGGCCAATGTTTCAGGCAAATTCTCAGGATCTCTGCTCACTGAAAGTAAGTCATTATATCCAGCTCTCAACTCGACTGGTTTTAATGGTTCTACTTCAGCCTTGAATCTGAATACCTTATCATGGGGACTCAAACCATCTCTTCGAGGTATTGTGTTATGTTGTCTGACTGCTGTCTTGATCATGCTAGCGAAATTATTATACGTTAGGGTTGATTCACTATTCGTACATCGTATATAAGCGTT
>NW_003209585.1:0-1255 GCF_000006405.1 Perkinsus marinus ATCC 50983
ATTTTATCTTAAGGTAATATTAAGGGTTATCGTTAACGTTATACCATTATTATTTATATACACTAGTTTAACACTAATTATATTACATAGAGATGAATATATACCATGGTTATATTTAATATATTATTCTATTATATTTAATTAAAGGTATATCCCTATTATGATATCAATGGTATATTATATTAACAATTAGTATATATTATTAATTTTATCATTAGTATGTTATTAGGGCCTGCTATTACGATAACGTATATCATTCTTATTAGTTTATCATGTGATTAGATATATATCAAGTTAATATCACTATTTATAATAATATATATAATAGAATATAACGATATTCCCTAATAATGTTTATTACGATAACCTATAATATCATTATATAATATATAAATATCTAATTAATATGGTATAATATGTAGTTTAATCTAATATATTTATATATAGGTTAATGATATCGTATACTAATATTAACATGATACTATTTATTTTATCATGATAACGATATCTAATATATACTATTTAATTATATAATATTATTAATTCTACTCAATGAGATAAAACCTACTATTAATATTATAATAGTTTATATATAAATCATATTATATTAGTATATTATATTAGTATCCCTTTATATTAGATATGATATCTTACTAGTACGAGTACCTATTATAACGATAATATCATAATATCATAATAACAGTATTTTTATCAATAGAGATAAAGGGTATATTAATATTGTATTTCATCATATCATGTTTATATTGTATTAGTGATTACAGGTTATATTATAATTACATATATATTAAATGGTATCTTTAGATAGATTATAATATTATATTAGGTTAGTAATTGATCCTTAGTATTAATAATATATAGTAAATAACCATATAACGATAGGATCAATTACATATATAAATATTATATTAACATATTTTAATGAGTGTAACGAATGGATCTATCCCGTAGGTTATTAGTGGTTATATTATTATTATTTATAATATATTTATAACCACATGTTAGATATTATGATATATTAGTATATTTATATTAATACAAGATATTTAATTACAATATAATATTATTAATATTACGAGTACCTAATACTGGTATCTATAGAGATAAAGACATATTATAATCTATTACTAATATCCCATTATGATATTATATTAACTATTTAAATATCCTTATATTTACTATATTTATAATCTAATATCGATATCTCTAGTTATAATATATAATTAATATATGTATT
>NW_003213435.1:0-2121 GCF_000006405.1 Perkinsus marinus ATCC 50983
AGCAGTTCGACGAGACTCCAACCGCTTGGACAGGCCGTCGAGATCAGCCTGAGTAGCCATGAGTGCACTGACGAGCTCTCTAGCAGCAGCCTTATTCTGTATAAGGCCATAGTCACTCAACATGTCGACAAAGCTCCTTGCCAGCGGATCAGTCGTAACGCCCTGAAGTTCCTTCGCCTCATCTTCCACCTGTTTTGCATCCTTCTTATCATCGGCCTCCTCGTATCCCATAAGCCTGTCTGCTACCTCCCTAATGCTCGACATGTCCTGGAACATGCTGTTGACCAATTCCTTACCAGCCTTCTTGCCAGTGACGAAACCAGACTTGCTCAGGAAGTCGACCATAGCATCCTTAGCTTCCTTCTCAGAGGAGACCTCTTTCTGCATGCGTACAACTTCAGGCTCATCGCCCGAACGCTGAACCATCTTCTCACAGTTGACCGTCACCTGAGGCTTCTCCTCGACAACCTGCTTGTCACCACCCTTACCCTCCACAGTTACTGACTTTTCCGAAGCAGTCTTTTCGGGAATGTTGCTAGTGGCCTTCGCATCAGCAACCTTCTCAGGAGCCTTGTTGGTAGCCTTCGAATCAACAACTCCTTCAGAACTCTTAGTGACATTCTTCGAGTCAGCGGCATTCTTATGGACCTCCTTGGTAGCCTTCTTCGTCTTGAGCGAATCGGCAACTTTACCCATATCCTGGTCGGCTGCTGCCAAGCAATCAACCAGACGCAAGGCAGATAGTGGGTCAATAACATAGTCCAAACCATCAAGCAGGTCAGCAACCGCGAGCGCTTCCGAATCCAGAGGAGTAAAACTCGGCGCCTCTTCACTGTAAGCGTCAACATAAATGTCGATAACAGGAACAGACTTGGTGGCTTTTCCCTGGGCGTCAGCGAGAGCTAGAGCGTCAGATAGAGAGAGATCATTGAGGAGACAGAGCTCGTCACTATCGTCCATATAGAACAAACGATAGTCACGGAATTGGAGCTCACGCCAAGCCTTCTCAACATAGCTGCAGAGTTGGTCATAAGATTGACAACTTTCAGGGTCCACTCTCACACGGATCGTCTCCGAATCGGAGTGGAGTTTGAGGCATAACACACTTGATGACATGAATATACGATGAAATAATTCTATTAAACTACCATTAAACAAAGTGTTACACACAGTTCTCCAATGCGTCTAAGCACTCATTATCGTTGACGGATGTACAGACCTTATTAATGAACTAATCATGTTTTATTGAGCAGCTCTTTTATAGCGTACCGACAGTGACATATGTCACAATAGGACACAACTGGTGGCTCTCAATGCGATCGTCAGCGTATGTGACAGCTCGGGAGTATCATATCGACAGGGCATTTCCCATCAATAGAATGAAGAATAGGATATAGGAATGAGACGGATTGAGGAGCCTAGGCAGCAGACGAGTGGGGAGGCCTATTAAATGCAAGCTGCCCCCATTGAGAGGATCTTGCGCTGTCTACCTACTTTGTGAAGTCAACCTCAGCCATCTCAGCTAAGACAGCATTGAATGTGTCTGGTGGAGTTTATTTGAATTTGTCGACTTGCTAATGTCAATAATTACTCGGTGGTTATCTTCAAGTCTCAGTTGAATTTTCTTTCATTAACACTTTTGAAATATGTCTAACAATCTAGTTCTCAAACTCCGTACCAGAACCCAGACCATGCGAGTTAGGGTTGACTCCGAGAAACTGACCGATATGTACCAGATCAAAGACTATATTGAGCAGTCTTGGACTCAGTTGAAGGGCAAAGACTACCGTGTCTATTATGTAGATGAGTTCGGAGAGATGTGCCTCCTGAATGATCTGTCTTTGGGTGATGCTATTGCAACGGTACAAGAGCTCAATATGTCGGCTAAGAATATCCCTGTGTTGGATTTGTTCATCCAGGCTGAAGGGGAAGAGGTTCCGCTATCATCAAAAAGTCAGTCAGACGATGATGGTGAGATTGCTCGAGAAGTTGATGTTGCTAATACTCTAGCTCAAGTGTTGGACGATATGGACTACATGGACAGTCTCGATGTTGCTGAGCAGTTTGTTGAGGGTTTGGTAGCAGCTGATTCTGACTTGGATGCTATCTTGGATCAGCTAC
>NW_003213435.1:2221-4182 GCF_000006405.1 Perkinsus marinus ATCC 50983
TCCTAAGGCCTTTCCGTAACCGTAAACTGATTACGTTACGCACACCGTAACGTAAACCGTAAAAAACGTTACGCTGCACACCTATACAGGGTACGGTTTAGCCGCTACGGTGAAAGTGATGCCATCAACCTTTGATTGTCGAATCTGGTCGAAGATTCATTATTCATTTACGACTTTAGGGGGGAGCCCTGCAAGTCTCGGGTCCTCTCCACACCATCTAGTCGACCAGCTCTGTGAATAATTTCATGGATATGTATAGATATTCAGTTGAACTAAAGGATCACTAGAGCCAGAGTTGACCAGCGAGCAAGGAGAGTGGCTCCGAGCAAGTTGCATGCATATCGCGTGAAACTCGTAAAACGCGAAATAATTCCGCGTTTTGCATATCACATGAAGAACACATCACGTGTTTTACACGAAATTCACTGCTCACATGCGTTTTTGAAACCTCTGACCTGCTAGTTCGGGAGGGGCAGTGGTCGAAAACCACAACACGGAACCCGTGAACATTTGTGGCTTTCGACAACTGCAATGGCCGGATTTCTAACGCAAACCAGACCAGAGGTGAGCAATTACCTCTCGTCACACCTTCCCCAAAGAAGAGACCCAGAGCCGGGGTAAATCGGCTTCAGGACGGTTGGGACTATAATAATGCATTTTTGTCACGAGAAAAATAATGGTCGATCCACTAATAAAGGGCCGTGACCGACTTCTTCCAGATGATTGAATACCTGATGTCGACGGGACGTTCGAGGCTATAGCTCGCTTGGCCTCGACCCAGGATCCTCAGTCATCGAAGCTACTGAAATTCAGTACAGCCTGTATTGAAGCCTTAGGAAATGACCACTACAGCTAAAATGAGCGAATGCTACTAGCAAACTACTGATAGAACAACTCTCATCAGAAACAACATCCCTTCATCCGCTAGAACTTACGCGAAGTCAGCGACAGCAATAGCGTAGCTTGATAGTGTGTAATCTTCAGCTTTGTGTCCATTCAGGAGACGAAGTGTTTCGTGTGCGCGTGGAACTCGCTTTTCAGCTTCTGGAGCGTTGGGGAGGTATATCGAGGAGGTTTGGCCCGAGCAACTGGGAGGTGTTACTTATCGTCTTCTCTACACTGACGAGTTTGGGGAAATGTGTGTCCTGAACGATCTGCCCATCAGGAACGCGTCGGAACTGCGGAGGAAAAGGCATAAAAAGTCCAATATTATTAATAGTATACGACTAGTGTTCATTCACGCTGTAACGCAGTCGGTATGGCATCAGTGCTCTTACAAGGGTGCATATCATAGACATAATTCGTTTATAAGGATGATGATGAGGATTATCAGTTGCATATTCTGTGCAAGTGTGAAAAAGTTGCCATAGAAGAACAAATATAGTCGCCCTCTTGAGGTGTCGCTACTATGTTATCACATCAAGACTGATGTTCTCCTGAAGTGATACAGTCCGGCAACTCGAAGACTGAGCGTTGGTGTAGATGTAAATTACAGACTTCCAGGTGCGACGCAGGAGCTCGAGAAGTTGTACACCAAGCTTAGGCATCCCATTAATGGTGATTCACAGTGAGAAATGCATGGTTGGGATTGATGAACATGGTTAAAGAACATGGTAACACAGTGACATGGTTACGTGAATGTTGAGGGTTGATGCATTGATGGTCTGAGTCACAGTAGAAACGAACACATCTTTCAAGGGTCTATTTCATAGGATGCCTTGTCTGAGCAATTCTTCCGGTAAGGACGCATTCTTAGGTCAAAGTTGTTTCACAAGACCCCTTACTGTAGGTCAGGATAAGGAGTAAGGACGTTAAGAACTTGGGTCTCCAATTGGTAGATAATGATCGTTCGAGAGTCTGTTCATTCCAATGCATGACCATCGGTTGGTCGCCATGAAGCAATCGGACGCTGACGTCGAAGGGACAATTTTGAATTCACTGCTGGTAAATCATTGCTATCA
>NW_003216837.1:0-990 GCF_000006405.1 Perkinsus marinus ATCC 50983
CGGGCCTTGACGCATGTATTAGCTCTAGAATTACTACGGTTATCCAAATAGTAATCGATCACCAAATAAACTATAACTGTTTTAATGAGCCATTCGCAGTTTCGCCGTTTAAAGCTTATACTTAGACATGCATGGCTTAATCTTTGAGACAAGCATATGACTACTGGCAGGATCAACCAGGTGATTGCATCAATGCAATGCTTGCGAGCTTCCGATTAAATCCAAGGATATAATCAAAAGTCGTAGCGTGCTCTGATGGTCACTAAATATCGCACGAAGCGATACCCTTGCGATCTCATATCCATCAAAGATGAATAGTCGAAAGCGAGGTCCGGTCTTCCGGTTCACGCCAAGAGTCGCAACAAAAAACACAAAGGGTTTGCATAACTAGTCGTATAAATACAACTGATATACTAACCTTGGTCTATTGCTGCATCATGCAAATCTTGTATTAGATTTGCGGGTAAGATAAATCCACCCGACTTTCCCACAATGAGCGGGTACTAATACAAAACCCCATGAAAATCAATGATATTTTGCAATATCATGAATCCTTCGAATAAACCGGAATACTCGACGCTGACCGATTTGGCAGCTATCGAATACCCAAAATATATCGAAATGTCAGTCATCCTGATCGCCGCCGGCAGATCAGGAGTGATGTCCAAAAACTCCCAATTTGGGAACTCGGACATCACAACAGTCCTTTCGCAAGAATCAGCCACCGACAATTATATAAAAAATGCAATAAGCCGGAAAAACTTCGAAAAAGAAACCGTCAATAGTGCTTCCTGACGCGGTGACACCAAAAATACAAATAGCACACGATACCCCTCTTTTTTAAACAATTCACCGCGTCACCCATCACCACCCCAAATCTGCGCAACGAAAAAGGTCAATTTTAAGTAAAATTCACTTAAATTTCACTTAAATTCACTTAAATGGAATGCGCAGATTTAGACCATTTTGGTGACATCTCCAAAATGACCT
>NW_003211363.1:0-1044 GCF_000006405.1 Perkinsus marinus ATCC 50983
TCGACTGTGTTGTGGTGATATCACGTGTTCCTTGATCACGCGATTCTTCTCTTCAACGCATTACGTCAAATCTATTGATAAATGCAGAGAAGTGTTTGAATCACGCGTTCAGTCTGGTCGCGAGATTATTATATATCATAACACGCTTGTCGGTTTGCACCATGGCAATATGTCATCATTAGAAGGCCTGATGTGTGTGAGATTACCCGCTGAATTTAAGCATATAAGTAAGCGGAGGAAAAGAAACTAACTAGGATTCCCTTAGTAATGGCGAATGAACAGGGATCAGCTCAGTGCCAAATCGGAATCACTTGTGGTTCTGAAATGTGGCTTGAAGGCAGTACCAGTGGCATCGCGGACGAAAGTCTCTTGGAAAAGAGCGTCATAGAGGGTGAGAATCCCGTGAGTCGTTCGCCGTTTGTCACGTACGGTCTGCGTTCTAACGAGTCGCGTTCCTTGGGATTGGAGCGTAAACGGGTGGTAAATTTCATCCAAAGCAAAATATATACTCGAGACCGATAGCACAAAAGTACCGTGAGGGAAAGGTGAAAAGAACTTTGAGAAGAGGGTTAAATAGTGCCTGAAATCGTTGAGAAGGAAGCGGATGCCGCCGTTGCATATGCTGATTGTAGGATTGCTGCTCGCTCCTGTCTTCTGCTACTCATTCACAGACCTGGTCGTGTTGAGCAGTTGTTTGGCAGATGTTAGTGGTGTTTCCTACTTTCAGTCGTCAGCATCACTGGCTGAGTGGAAATAATCCTTGGATGCTAATTGGTTCGCTATCTGTGAATTGGTTGCTTCCTTGCGATACTCACTACTCGGTCAGTGAGGAAGTGCGTTTGCTGGTCAACGAGCTTTCTAACTGTCATTACCCTGCGCTTTTCGATTCGTCGAGTGGCCAGGATGTGGCTTTGAGATTGTTCGCACTTAGTAATCGCGATGCTGGCTTCCAACGGTTGCCTCCGGCCCGTCTTGAAACACGGACCAAGAGTCTAACGTATGTGCGAGTGTGTGAGTGGCAAACTTATACGCGTAATGAAAGTG
>NW_003215860.1:0-1138 GCF_000006405.1 Perkinsus marinus ATCC 50983
ATTCTGTTGCCTGTGGAGACTGAGTCTGTCATACGTCATAAGTTGAGAACTTCGTCATGAGTTCTCGGGTTGGAGTCTTCCTGTCCCAATTCAGTGATTCTTCCTCTGTTACTTTCTTTTGTGGACTTTTCTGTCTGTTGAGATATGTGCTGTTCTCCAAGGAAAGTTGTTGACATTTGCTAAAAATAAAATGCTACTCGGTATGCTTGGCACCTTACTATCCGAAGTTGCCAGTTCTTATCAGGGCGGCCCTGATAGGGCTCTCGAACTCAACCCAAGTTAATAGTGCGAACAATCAAGCTTGACAGTGTGTTGCGGAGCAAGAGAGTCGGGATAAACTGTATCCGAATCGGATATAGTTTACATTCTCGAGGGAATATGAAAAAATATGCGAGACACTATGTATGAGCCTGAAGTGGGTCCGTAACCCAATTCATCTCAGGTAAACAGGCAATTACTATTTAATTCGTCCTATCATTACGGAGCTCAGACAAGAAGTAGAAGGGAGAAAGGTGTAAAGAACTCATTGCGGAAAATTTGAGTGGCGAACTTGCCGAGATGAAATGCTCAAAACAGGAATCTATGGAGAATGCGGACTGAAGCCCTGCGACTGAACTGAGATGGAATCAGGCAGTGAAGAGACGCGAATCAGCGAAGTGCTGGTCTCTTATGCTGAGCAGCTCAACCTTACAAACTGTCGATGACACTCAATCGGACTGCGTGTCCATTAAAAGAGTGAGTCATCTGTAAGCGGCGCCCAACCGGCGTCCCGCCTCGTATAGAGGTTGAGTTGCAACTTGCAACCAGTTGATGCCTTTATCTTAGTGGAGGGTTTGAGCCAACCGACACGGCAGTAGCGACAATAAGAACTTAGCGACAGTAAGAACGCGTACGCACGCGTGAAACCTATTGTGTTTCACATTGATCGATTTCATATTGCGTGCACTACAGCAAATCAATCGCATCACCCTGGGTGATGCGTCACCCCGGGTCATTCACCCATATCACAATTAAAATTCATCGCTGTGGCGAAAAGGTGCATCGATGTGAGGCAATTCCTTCTTTCCCTATGTCTGGAGATTTCTGACGATGGTGAAGCGCCATCGGCTCGATGGTAAGCACGTGTAGCTGCTCAATA
>NW_003213072.1:0-2009 GCF_000006405.1 Perkinsus marinus ATCC 50983
CTTGTTCATCGCCCTTCACTCCACACAACCCTCCCCGAGGGCCCTAGAGAGCAACGACGATGACGTTGTGGCCAGTCCGGAGAAGTTCAAACTAACCTCTAGAGCTGAGGCGTCGTCTATGGAGGACTGTTCAACTACGACAATTCGAGCACTCGGGCCTAGATACGGTCTTATATGGCTGCATGGCAAGCTGAACCTCCTTACCCTCCGAGACCAAGCGACCAGTAGTCCCCATCTCTACCGAGGAGTTCTCACTGCTGTCGGGCATGCCTGAACTCCGAGATTTTTCCGCAGGGGCTACCGTGGTCTCAACGGGAGTTCGAGTAGCGGTGGAGTTATCTATTCGAACGATGAAGGAATGCCAACTGGGGCCCAATAGCCTACCCGAACTGACTGACCACGTAAGCGCTGTGTCATCACCCGGCGAAGGCATCATCGGCGCTTGATACCCTTCTCCCTTATCGGCTACCCCACGCCTCTTCCTTGCCTTATACCGGTCCTTCAAACGCTCAGCGAAGGAAGACAGTGCTGTCGTGAGTTTCTATAGAGATCACGTCTTTCCATCTCTCCTCAGACCCCCTCCCCACACTACCTTCTTCTGAGAACCACGCGATGGTCCCGGACTTTGAACGGAAGCATCCATAGCGAGTAGCGCTTCCCAGTACCTAAACGAACGGTACTACAATTGACCACACACTCTACAGACTACTACGGCTTGTCGGTTATGAGAGCCAATGCATTGGTGTATGCATTGAGACGACAGCTCGCAGCCTCCTGTGGGCTTTCCCACGTGGTTTCCCCCGTCTTAGTATTGTAATAGTATCTACTGTTGAGATCAGCTCCTAATACCACAGCAGCGGCTATCACTCTCTCCCATTCCTGCTTTTGGTAGCCTCCCAGTCGTCGACTCCGCACGCAGTTATCTCTTCCTTGAACCGTTGCAACTCTTCAGCGCATGCTTTCCCAACCTGGAAGCCTTGCTACAGCGAACACAGGGGGTGGCCATTCCTACCAGTTCACATTGCTGTTGTCGCCATAGAGACTCCCTGAAGAAGCCGACGAGACGACTGTATACGTCGTGATAGGGATGTTCCCATGAGGGCCTCTTCTCAATTAGATGCGCATAGTACCTATACGCACCGTCACAGCGGTCGGGAGGAATCGAGAGGCCTACACTCTTCCAGTGACCCTATCTACTTTCCTCGACCAATAGCTTGGCAATGGGCATCGTTCCTCCACCATACAGTCAGTGAGTAGCTTATGAAGCCAGGGTTCTCGAACTTGATAAACGTCAAGAAGAGCACAACAGTGACTGAACCCAAAGCGAGGTAGGCGCCCAGTCCCGTCACTGTCACTACCTCAGGTCGACTTTATCAATGTCGAGATTTCCATGAAGTCGAGTGGAAGTCATTTTCGGCAAGATTGCATTATTGGATTATAACAATCTGGTGATGGGTGAAAGTGTCCCGCTGCTAGAGACGCGGGTTCGACCCCTACAACATGCACTTTTCGCTCGACCTCGCTCGAAATTCTATATTTCCATTCCCTCATCGACGATATCCGCATCCCAAGCAAGTAAAGGTTGGCCCTTTCTTGACGATAAATACAACATGATGTTCTTCCGAAACAAATTACACAGTGTCAATCGTGCGGCCTTCAAAGACCCTCCTCAGACTAGGATCATCCTTCATGATATCATCAACCTTCGTAGTAAGCCTCATAAGGACTCCTGCTGAACTCATCACTATGGCGTAGGGTATAGCTACATACAATGCCCGGTGTAGCGGCCTGCGATTATTCATTTGGACACACACTCTGATAACAAGACGCATTGGTTACGGAAGATTTCACATGATGACACTTACCCTATAGAATAGAGGCCGACTGCTGACCCTGTAGATGCTAGTACCGGCCTCACGTAGTGGCGTACGTCGAAGAGAGTGGCCATTCTCCTTTCATTGCCTTCTAACCACACCTCTTTCACAACCCTGAGGTTGCCTTCTAGCGAT
>NW_003208385.1:0-1790 GCF_000006405.1 Perkinsus marinus ATCC 50983
TATATCTGGTACATCGGTATTATACCGGTACATCGGGATTATCCGAAATATCTTCCCCTACAGCTCTTATTTCCGTACAGATACGACATTAGCAACGCCCGACTGTTGATGAGTGTGAAGTGCCGGATGAGTGTGAGCTTTGTTCTCCTGTCGGCATGTTCCTAGCGAAACGCTAGGTGGCAAAATCCTTTGCGTGCTACACAAAGGAGAGCTCTCTCGCTCAACGCCACGGAACAACTGTCCCAATCACTGCTGGGAGCGTGTTAGTAGTAACACCCGCACTGGTTGACTCAACAACACTTGGGATAGCCATAATAGGTGATAAGGCTTCTTATCTTATCCATTTCAGCCCGAGAGCTGCGAGCCGTTCCATGCAACGAATAATGGGCGAGCGAGATTCGTGCATACGCGCGCAAAGAGAGCGGCTCCGGATACCGGTCTCCAACCAATTGGCAACGCATTTGCGTCGAATACTATGTCTGGGGAGGTTCTCAAAGGTTGTGGTTCAAGTGGATGTAAATCACACAGAGTGGTCGGACGGCAGCAGATGTGTCGCAAAGGGTTAAGCCTAGAGGTAGGAAGGAAGTACTTATGAACTGTTGAAGGCTTAGGGAGAGCACATACGACACGTTCGTCAATACTTCGAGGTTGAATGCCGTGACTCCAACTCGAAGGGAACGCAACTACAATAACCAGTTACGAAAGGGGCTAGTCGAAACGCTTGATAGTCTAGAGATCTACTGTAACCATTATTACGCACAGCGGCCCGTAATAATTACGATATAATTTAGGAGTCTGCACTTGTAGACTACAAAGAATGAGGTTCTACGTTGAGACTTGTTAAATTGCGACATGTATACTCTTTGGTAGACGCAGGACTGTCCTCGGCTCTCCCTCGCAGTGAGGGCTTCACTCACAGTAGCGGAAGGCAGGTCGTTTAAGACGTGTGAAAAAAAACCCAAGCCGTAAAATTTAACCCGTGCGAAAGCATCCCAAAAATTTAGTACAGAAGTGGAAGTAAAGTTTTACCCAGTGTCAAAAATTTCTTTAATAATCGGAAAAAATAAAGTGAGTAAAAACGTGCAGAATTCGGTACAACAGTGGACATTTTACCCACTACAGAACTTAATCGTTTGCGTGCGAAAATGTCCTGATCCGGTATAAATCGCTCATCTATTATCGTTTAGTACAAAAGTGGTTTAGTACAGAAGTGGAGACACGTTTGTGTATGCGTACAACTGTGTAACGGCGTAGCTAATGGCTTAAGGGCACAAATAACTTCAAGAGTGTAAGGATAACCAATGGTTATTAACCATTCCCAGTTACTTACACTAAAGAGACGAGCAGAAATGCTAGGGTCACAATGGTGCACACAGAGTGACTCAGCTACAGAGACATAATGCTCAACTACTGCCTGATTACAGCATATAACAACCGGTGTCTCCTGTCGTTCCCTTGTATCAACACGACCCGACATTAGCTGGAGAGATGCGACCCAAACGTACACTAAGACCTTGAGCCAAGATGGCTACGGACTTAAGAGTTAGTAACGCTCAATGCTCATGATCAATAGTACGGAATGTATCCTGTCCTCACATTCTTGTACGCAAACACAAGGAGAATGTCTCTACGCATGAACAAGGTGACGCTCTCTGCCGCACAGACTGGTTGAGCATCAATTTCACTCCACGCTGCAAACTGCTTCCGGGATTCTTGGCAGCTTCTCGTGTAGTCGCTCTATCAACCCTGTCCTCCATGTGGGCTTCTGCAAGGCTCCTGTGTCTGTACGT
>NW_003214519.1:0-1171 GCF_000006405.1 Perkinsus marinus ATCC 50983
CGCCAATGACTGCGACACAGAGTGTGCCACAACTTACCTGGGTCATATGTAAGTATGGAAGATGCCGAGCACTGCTTCGGCTCGGATGCCCCGTGCTCTGCGGCACGAGTGTACCGACTGAGGCTCTCCGAGGTTCCACATCCTCTGCTGCAGTCACGGATGAGGTCACTGAGGCCGCTACAAGCGAAGAAGGTACGACAGCAGCTCCCGAAGCAACGAGTACGACTGGTTCTGAAGCTACTGTCGATGCCACAGTGGCGGCCAGTACAGCTGTTATGACCGATGAGGTGGCTGTCACTACTGCACCTCCTGTGACTGGCGAAGTGACCATCAGCACGGCAGCTGGGGAAGCTCCCGGTAGAGACAAGGATGACTCTGATGCTACCACCAAGGTCACTACGGAGGCTGCAACTGTCACGACTACGATCGGTGCTCCTGTTGAGCCTACTACTATCACGTCCCCTTTCCCGGTCAGCACAGCTGCTGTGACCGATGAGGTTGCTGTCACTACTGCAGCTCCTGTGACTGGCGAAGTGACCATCAGCACGGCAGCTGGGGAAGCTCCCGGTAGAGACAAGGATGACTCTGATGCTACCACCAAGGTCACTACGGAGGCTGCAACTGTCACGACTACGATCGGTGCTCCTGTTGAGCCTACTACTACTATCACGTCCCCTTTCCCGGTCAGCACAGCTGCTGTGACCGATGAGGTTGCTGTCACTACTGCAGCTCCTGTGACTGGCGAAGTGATCATCAGCACGGCAGCTGGGGAAGCTCCCGGTAGAGACAAGGATGATTCTGATGCTACCACCCCGGTCGCTACTGAGACTGCGGCTGGCACTACTACGATCGATGCTCCTGTCGAGCCTACAACTGCTATCACGACCCCTCAACCGGTCAGCACAGCTGCTGTGACCGATGAGATTGTTGCTACTACTGCAGCCCCTGTGACTGGCGAGGTCACCATCACGACGGCAGCTGGGGAAGCTCCGGGAAGAGACAAGGATGATTCTGATGCTACCACCCTGGTCGCTACCGAGACTGCGGCTGGCACTACTACGATCGATGCTCCTGTTGAGCCTACTACTATCATGACGTCCCCTCAACCGGTCAGTACGCCCGCTGAGACCGATGAGGTGGCTGTCACTACTGCAGCCCCTGGACTGGCGAA
>NW_003211844.1:0-961 GCF_000006405.1 Perkinsus marinus ATCC 50983
TGAAGGTCCCTGGTGGAGGACAGATTCGGTCGTTTGCTCCAACTCAGCTGCCACGGGTGCTATTCTGACCGCCCCAGATAAGTGGCCTCCTCCTGGTTGTGATATGAACGAGCTCGACGACGACGATATTGCGGGTGCAATGCGCTTTGCCATTCCAGACTTCCGTGCTGAGGAGAGACAGCTCCCTGAGATTGATAGAGGAAGGCCCGAGCTGAGGCCTTTCCAGGCACTCTGCGAGAAGTTTGGTCAGCTATTTTCCCTTCGGCCCGGACAATGCGATAAGGTACAGCACCGGGTGAATACCCATGACGACACCCCGGTGGTGGAGCGAGTCCGGCCCGTACCCCATAAGTGGCGGGAGGATATTGAGGCTCAGCTTCGGGAGATGGAGGAACTCGGGGTCATCAAAAGGTCTACGTCGGCCTGGCGATTTCCCTGTGTTTATGTCCCTAAGAAGAATGGGAAGGTTCGCATGTGTGTAGACTACCGCAGGTTGAATCAGGCCTGTCACACAGAAGCGTATCCGGTACCGAGGCCTGACGACGTCCAGGAGCACCTTTGTCATGCCAGAGTGTTCTCTACCCTAGATCTGCGTAGTGGGTATTGGCAACTTCCGGTGAGGCCCGAGGATCAGCACAAAACGGCTTTTTGCCCAGGGCCTGGGTTCCCTTTGTATGAATGGTGTCGCATGCCGTTCGGCCTGGCTTCGGCCCCGGCCACCTTTCAAAGGTTAATGGATATGGTATTAGGACACCTGCCGTATATTCGCGTGTACCTAGACGATGTTCTCGTGTTCAGCCGGAGTTACGAGGAGCATTTACGGCATCTGGAAGAAGTGTTCCGCCTACTTGAGGAATCTAACCTGACGATCGCCGGAGACAAGTGTGAGATCGGCCGCTCGGAGGTTACCTATCTTGGGCACGTCTTCAATGATAAGGGTATGAGCCCGGATGCGGCAAAG
>NW_003210573.1:0-985 GCF_000006405.1 Perkinsus marinus ATCC 50983
AATGTAGTTACGTGGTGGAGTTCAGTACGCTCAGTACGTGTTCAAGGCGGCCATTGGCCGCCGGCCAAGATCAGTAGATAGCACGGCTCAACACAACGATGTGAAACTAGATTGATCATTGCGTCGGCCAAGGTTTCGAAACGTTCAAGCCAGTGGCTGGTCAAGTTCGAACATGTATCTTTCAGACGGCCAGGGTCAAGCGTGATGCACATGAGTTTTCCTCAAGATGTCATGGCAGTCAACAAAGCCACGTGACATGCTTGCAGTGAAGCTTCAGGGACGCTCGGGTAGCTTGAAAAGTTAGGGGCCGGTACGAGTCATTTAGGGGCGGATTGGGCAATTTAGGGGCGGATTGAGTACCTTAGGGGCGACGAATCTAGGGGCGCGGATGAGCAGGTGCCGGGTTTCAGTGGTTCCATTGTGCGCAACTTTTCGAAATAGAAAATACATAAAAATGCCGGAGCCTTGGATCGAACCGGCGCCCCTAAATCGAAAGAATCGATTCGAGATCGATTCTCGGTTACCGGTATCGATATTGGACCAATCGATTGTATAACCTCTGGGACCGAATCGATTCGAGATCGAGCCTCGAAACTCGAAAAGTTCAGAAGTATGTGTCGTACCCTACCGGCTTCGTGAGGAGTCGAGCGACGTCATGTCGTGGATCCAATGTGATAAATGTAAGGTCTGGCATGAAGTATCTGAGCTACTACTCAACCGCTTCCGTCATGAACGAGCACGCTTTGTCTGTACCTATATCAACAAGCGTTGTGGTGGGCCGCAGGGCACATAAGTGCGCTAAGAAGACCATCAAGATAGTGTGACGAAGTCGATGCGTTTATTTCATTTCTCGTTTGGGGCGAGCGAACCCTTCAATCTTTCTCTTTGTTTGATCTGTTAAGGTCATGATGGTGGAGGCGGCAGTGTCACTATCGTGATCCATTGAGAAGTAGCAAGACAGCAAGGCTGACTATCGATCGTACTC
>NW_003210108.1:0-962 GCF_000006405.1 Perkinsus marinus ATCC 50983
AACTCCTCGACAGCTTACTTGTACATTTTACACTCACTTTCTTGTATCGACCGAGTCGATCGAACGGTTCTACTGTATGAGTTCCAGCGAGATGCATTCGCCGTTATGTGTGTTTCTTTAGATCATCTGAGGTATATCGCTCGGCGGATCAATGCAAGAATCTGATATAAATTCTTATAAATGTCGTAATTTTGGTGATGAATGTATCATACAGTTTCATTGATGATGTCATATTATGCGTAAAAGCTTAATGGTATATATTGGTTTATCGGTTACCTCAACTCATCAGAGGAACTACTCCACGCGGCTCGGGTTGTACAAGAGCGAGAGAAGGAAAGACGAATGCAAGTCATAAAACAAGAGTATCTCTTCAGACCTAGGAATGACCGCTATGGGTAGGCTCATCTGTATCTTACTCTCGTGAACCTTGGATCCGTTAGTATGGGTCTTTACGGGAAGTTCCATATACCGCCTACTATGTTTCCATCGAGTGATAGCAGTAGTCATACGACAACAGCAACGGAGAGTGGTCCACCGTTTGGGAGGTATTGATGCTCGAGTCGAGCAGCTCGACCAGTCCGTGCGGCAGAGAGCGTCACCTTTTTGTACATGCGTACAGACTTTCTCCTTGTGCTTGCGTACAAGTGTGAGCCTAGGATACATTCCGTACTACTGATCTTGGGCATTGAGCGTTACTAGCTCCTAAGTCCGTAGCCATCTTGGCTCAAGGTCTCAGTGTACGTTTGGGTCGCATCTCTCCAGCTAATGTCGGGTCGTGTTGACACAAGGGAACGACAGGAGGCGCCGGACATCAACAGAGGGTAGGATATACATATGCGATATATACAGACAGTGTAAGGCTGATAGGAGTATCGATCTTATAGGATGGCAGGCGAGGCTCAAGTACAGTGGGATAGAAGATGTGTAACGGTATGAAAACATGAAGAGGATACAAGTTTGTG
>NW_003199411.1:0-3041 GCF_000006405.1 Perkinsus marinus ATCC 50983
TTTCACAGTCAGGGGTCACAAGGGTCACAGCCAGAGCTACCAGAATCCTTACACTCATAAATCACGGCTCATTAGTTGAATTGGCTCGCACTGTACTCGCAGTGCCTGGCCGAGCTTCTGGGGGAACCGAGGGTTCGACTGTTGCAGATGCCCGTAAAACTGTGCTTAACACAACAGCACAGTTGAGCCGAGAGTCGTAGAGCTCTATTCCCAAGTCTTAGAGCTGATGAAATGCCCATTAAAATAGCATCCTTGGTTTGTTCAAGTTCCGCTCTTAAAACACCAACCGGTAATTTGAACAAACTTTTCGCTACTTTTCCGGTATCGACGGAGCTTTTCGTTCGCCTCTTTTTCATCTGAGGTTTCATCTTACGCGGCGATTGCAACGTCCGAGCTACCAGCTTTTTATCCGATGTCGAAATATCACCAAAACCATGTAATTGGTTGAGTGTCTTCAATCCCGATGTGTATTTCGATATCGTTGTGTACTGCAAATTTGTTGATTCCACTAAACCCCTCACAAACATAACTTCAAACCAGACAGTGGAAATTCCATTCTCATGGACTTATAATATTTATACGCAGATTCATAACCTTCCCTTGTTTCTACTGATGTAGTATGCTCTAGGAAATCAAGGAGATTCTTTCTCCCTCTTCCGTTTTAGCCCTAGCTTGATGAGAAGCCCACTCAGCAGACTTGGAGACCATCTACTTTGACCCAAAGTACTTCGACACTTATTCAACACAACAAACTACTGATGAGGTGAAATCCGTTTTCCATGCGACACACACCGAGTATCAAACTGCCAATATCGGATTATATCCTAGTTAAAAGAACACTCACAGAAACAAACTCCCAACCTCACATGAGATACCAGTATTGAGTATCGGGCCGGCTATCGTTTAGCTGCCTTATTATCTCTCGGCCCCTGCCCCTGATTATCAATATCTCTTTTACCCATAACAGCATTTCCTAGCTGAGTAGTAGGCGGTGAGTGCTCAGCAAACTTTCAGTCTTCATATGGGCAGTCTTGAAGATTGCCCAAAGAAGACTGAGTCTTCTTTAGTAAACCTGCATGTACCTTCCCACTCCACTTTTGACATATTTCTCGCTCCAGGTGCATTCGGTTTCCCCAACATAATGTTGGCAACATTGGGGAAGCATTCGCACACACCTCTGCAAGAAGCTCTGCCTCTAGATTCTTAGCCAGAAAGGTAGAGAATGCCTGATGATCTTCCATCTTGACCTCATCATGAGTAGGAGAAGATTGTAACAGTCTCATGCATAACAGCATTCGCTGACGATAACGTCGATCAAACAACTGTGCTTTACCAAAACCGTGTTTATTTGATATTGAGGCAATCCCCGCAGCATACTCACAGACATGCATCAAGTCACCCTTACCCTCAAAGACATATATAGCGAAGGCCCACCGCAACATCAATAGAAGTCATTGCTCAAAGTATTAGGAAGTTTCCCCGTAGGAAGTTTCACAGTCTCTACGCCGTAGAGTCTACGGCTTGACCATCTGGAGTGAACTGTATAACAGACTTGCAGGCCGACGCGGTGATCTCAGGATTAGCTTCAAATTCAATAAATGCATATCTTTCTCGAGACAAGACCACCGCAACAAGCGGAATAGGAACCAGTTCATTATGAGGTGAACAACAAAAAAACTGTGCCGCTGACGCGAGTATCTTACCCACGAAAAACTTCGCCTTCACAATATCCTCTTTTTGAGAAGCAGAAGCAATCAATGCAGCACTGAGTCTTGCTCTTCTCAGTCTCACAGCGATAACATCAGCCCGAGGCGGTTCAGCATCATTGTCCAATACGGCACCCATAGCGACAGCACAAGCATCTACCATTTCCCCCAACAATTCGGCATCATCAAACGCTGCCTTCAACGTTCTCCAAGAGTCGGCCGAAAAGGGTGGTTGAGTTGATGACTCAACTATGGTCTCTGAGACCATAGTTGAGTCATTTAATGACTGAGTTAATAACTAAATAATTTAGTTAATGACCTGAGTTAATGACTGTCATTAACTCGTCTGAGTCAGGCAGATCTGGAGCAGTTGAAAATGTCGACGCCAACAACGGTGCGTCCATATTTCAAGACAGAGTATCGAGAAAAGAAACTAAATGAAAGAGATAAACAAAATACCAGGGCAATTCAAGCACAACGCCACTCAAAGGCAGCTGGAACACGAAACGCCATGAAGGTCAATCAAACAAAATAAATGAACAGTAGTGCGAAAAGAATTATGACAATCATGATAAACATGTATGTGATTAGAAAATCATCGCGACTACTTAGTACGCGAAGCTAGTAATTTGCACAAATCTAGCTTCGCACTACCCGAATCGACCGACTTGAAAATGGTACCCTGAATCCAACACACAACAAATTTACCTTTAATCAACCAAAAGGTACCAATCAACCTTTACCCATTATCCGTCGGATAAAACATCCAACAATACATGGATTCCGACAACTATCGACCACATACTCGTCCAACAACTCCCCCAACACGGGGACACATCCATTGATTAGTACACTAAACAGGTGACTAACCAACCACTATCACAACTGTTGTGGTAGTGGTTGGTTAGTCGTCGTGTGGTACAACACAAGACAAATCCAAATAAACAGTGAAAAGAACATACACAAGTGCATATCTCAACATACATATATATGTCCGACCAATAGCATAATCGGAACCATTCATCTGGACTGACTAACAAGGATATACAGACGTAACAAAACGAGAAGCAATCCGACAAAGCAACAATAACAGAATGTACAAGGAAACAGAAAGGGAAGAAACAGTCGAATGCTTAGACGTTAGCCTCAACAATGAGCATTATAGTTGAGTTTCCAGGAACACCACGAGGAAGTCTCTGAGCTCGTTCCCATCTAACAGTAAATCACAATGCATTCGTTGGACCTTCATAGATCTTCAACATCAACTCTAGCCAGGAAGCAACGGACAAGCCGTGAGACATGAACAACTTTCACCTCTTTCTCCCACAGAATTTT
>NW_003213530.1:0-1088 GCF_000006405.1 Perkinsus marinus ATCC 50983
TTCGCTTTACCTGACAAACTGATAAAGACTCTAGCTATCCTGAGGGAAACTTCGGAGGGAACCAGCTACTAGATGGTTCGATTAGTCTTTCGCCCCTATACCCAAGTCTGACGAACGATTTGCACGTCAGTATCGCTACGAGCCTCCACCAGAGTTTCCCCTGGCTTCACCCTGCTCAGGCATAGTTCACCATCTTTCGGGTCCTAACGGATATGCTCATACTCAAACCTTTCACCGAAGATCAAGGTCGGTTGTTGGTGACCCCAACATGGCCATACGGCCTCACTTTCATTACGCGTATAAGTTTGCCACTCACACACTCGCACATACGTTAGACTCCTTGGTCCGTGTTTCAAGACGGGCCGGAGGCAACCGTTGGAAGCCAGCATCGCGATTACTAAGTGCGAACAATCTCAAAGCCACATCCTGGCCACTCGACGAATCGAAAAGCGCAGGGTAATGACAGTTAGAAAGCTCGTTGACCAGCAAACGCACTTCCTCACTGACCGAGTAGTGAGTATCGCAAGGAAGCAACCAATTCACAGATAGCGAACCAATTAGCATCCAAGGATTATTTCCACTCAGCCAGTGATGCTGACGACTGAAAGTAGGAAACACCACTAACATCTGCCAAACAACTGCTCAACACGACCAGGTCTGTGAATGAGTAGCAGAAGACAGGAGCGAGCAGCAATCCTACAATCAGCATATGCAACGGCGGCATCCGCTTCCTTCTCAACGATTTCAGGCACTATTTAACCCTCTTCTCAAAGTTCTTTTCACCTTTCCCTCACGGTACTTTTGTGCTATCGGTCTCGAGTATATATTTTGCTTTGGATGAAATTTACCACCCGTTTACGCTCCAATCCCAAGGAACGCGACTCGTTAGAACGCAGACCGTACGTGACAAACGGCGAACGACTCACGGGATTCTCACCCTCTATGACGCTCTTTTCCAAGAGACTTTCGTCCGCGATGCCACTGGTACTGCCTTCAGCCACATTTCAGAACCACAAGTGATTCCGATTTGGCACTGAGCTGATCCCTGGTCATTCCGCCATTACTAAGGAATCCTAGTTAGTTTCTTT
>NW_003208867.1:0-1298 GCF_000006405.1 Perkinsus marinus ATCC 50983
GTGTTCTCTTTCGTCGGGATACTCCATTGTCGTGATGCTGTGAACTACCCATCGGACATGTTTTCGAGTTTTCCAGTTCTATGCTTTTCCCAGTTTTTCAAAGTTTATGGTTTCCATTTTTTCCCTTTCCTGCTAATGTGGTGGCACGCATGAATGCACGCGTACCCGTAGCGCTTACGTTCTGATTGGTGTATCTACATCATCTCTAAGTCAATTCAATATTTCACCCGAACTTCTAATAAGTTAACCATTTCTTTCGGAAATATGCCCCCTTTTTATTTTTTCCCGACTGACTTTAATTAAGCATTCAGTGGAGAGTAGTGGAGACATGATGACACACTTTGCCATTGTGCCACTAGATCGTTTATGCCAGAACACATAATAGGTTGCTAATAGGCTTGAGACCGGTATCCGGAGCCGGTCCCGGCAGTGATTGGGACAGTCGTTCCGTGGCGTTGAGCGAAATAGCTTTCCTTTGTGTTGCACGCATACACAAAGAATTTTGGGAGTATGGAAAAATCTTTCACGCCGCACTACCCTCCAGTCTCTTGGTTTGTCATATCCGCGTCTGATTTTCTCTGGGTACCTTACATGCCATTGAGACTATCCAGTACTACATTTGTCGTGCGACGAAGCTCCCTATGATTCACAGTATCTCTTGCATAGCGTGATCGATCAAAACGATTTAGATGTGTTAAACCGTCACAAAAATTTGCTCCGAGTAATTAATTCACAATCGTTTCCGTGCCTGTTTTGGGTTCCTTCCAGATTGTGTCTCACTGTCAACACCCCTACATATATCATGTTCGCCGTATACTTGGTACACTTACATTCTATCAAGAACTGCCTTTTCCGTATCACTTACTGTAGCCGCATTTGTAAGATCGACCCTAATAGATATGCGCCGATATACATTGTGTTAAAACGTTACAGGAAATTATTCACAGCAAGAATAATGCCTTTTCTCTATCTGATCAGCTTTACACCCTTAATACCTACTAAACACTTATTAATCTTTTACCATACGATAGCTTTGTGTCATACGCTTTTTTCTCACTAGCACGTTCAGTTTTCATGGAGATTTCTACCACATTGAACATGCGCCGATGTACACTGTGCCAAAAATTCACGACATTCACTGTCCACAGTCTGTGATGTGAAGTATAATTTCTATATTTTATGTCACATCACTCTCTCTCTCTCAAAACTCCACCGCCTCTCTCCCACTGCCAACAGATGTGTTGGTAGGGTTTATACATGTCAAGCTTTGACCGCTTCTAACCATGCAATTCACTGAG
>NW_003211315.1:0-2501 GCF_000006405.1 Perkinsus marinus ATCC 50983
ACATTACGTAACATTCTTAGCAAATGCAAATGGGAGAGATGACGCCCAGTTGTCATACAGAAATATCCGATGCTTTTTATAATGAAATATGAGGACGCCTTTATAAGCCGTTCGGCGGATACCCTCCTTTTCATCCGGCATCAGCCCGAAGCGTCCGGCAAAACGATGATACCTGAGCGACGATTAGAACAACTCTCGGTGAATACTGGACTTTCGATGAGTTGCTTACATGCTATCTCTGTATTCAATACGGAAGCATTTCCCTTCATTCGAGGACAGCTCACCATCGAGAGTCAACAGAGTCACTTGCACGCATGTGGTCATCTAAAATTCATGTACCGAGCAGTGTTTGAGTATATGTTCACTCTCCGCAGTGTTCACTACAGGAGTTTCCTCATCCATTATACAAATTCACATACAAAGTCGGGTAGAAGTGTACGGAAACGAATGAGAATTTTCCCCACTGGAGAATCCCCAGAACTTCCTCAAAATTTCCATAATGCCATCAACATGTAGTAGACCATTTACATATCCCCCCACACTGAAGTTTAGCCAATCCCTAAGCCTGACCCAAAGAGTTCTCACTTGATTAATAACCCATTGATCGAAGAGTTCCTCATTCCGGACGTGGTGGAGCAGGCGAGGAGCATTCGCTACGAAATCGATGCGCTCAGTGTTGAGTTTTATTCGTGAGAGATGTGCTGCGAAGTATTGCCCTTGCGACTGTCCTTCCTCACCAAACGTGTATGATCTAAAATCGGTAATGGTATGGTATAACATAGTTTATTCGAAGCTCCATCACTGAGGCATGACATGCCTCGCGACAAAAATCTGACTGGCTGGTTCAAGAATAAGCTACGGAAAATTCATCACACAGAAGAATACACTTAAACACGGTGAGAACATTTCCCACCGGCTTATCTCCGGTCTGAGACAGTGTCTACCCTTACGAACATCAGGTCGCCGCATGAACTCATCCCAGTAGCTGAGAAGGTACACATACCGATGTGAATGACGTACATGGGCATACCCAGAAGGCCATCGGGATTTCACTTCATCCCACAAATCTGCAGTCAGCATCCATCCGAGACCCGGGAAGAACTCACTACGGTACCTACCAGAGGGAACACTACCATAGGATAACGACGCGGGTCAGTTTTACACCATTTCGGGGTCATCAACGGACGAGCCGTAGCCGTTGTCATTCCAGGCACTCACACAGTAGAGTTTAGGGTCTGCGTTGATGAGAGGCGAAGTTGCTAGGAAGTAGTTGAAAAAATCAGGCGCGATTTCCATGTCCTCCTCAAGGATGATGACCTACAGTGCGTTCAGGTTTGATAGGCAAATCATGATGCAGAAGACATAACTCCACGGGATCCAATAAACGAATAACAATGTATTGTACACCATTAGCTTCAAGCCCAGCGCAATCAATTCGTATTGTTGTAATGATGTTACTCTCAACCGTTTCGTATCTATGCTGTACTGGAGGCCTCGTCATTCAATCAAGCACGCAGAGGTAAGTGGCATTCATCGGACATCATCTGTATCTTACCTGCTTGAAGCCAAGATACTCAAACATTCTGCCGAGGGCCCAGCCATAGTGTTGTGCTAGCTTCTCGTAACCATTACCATTCCCTTGTTCATGTCGCATATTATATCTGACTGATCCATGCGTTACCGACAATCGTGGGCACCCACACGACCGAGGCCCATCTTGAGCTCTCCAGGAGGTTTCGCACTCCAGGATCGAATCCATCCTGGGACACGACAATCGGTAGTTGAGATGCTAAAAGTATCTCAACCGAGGATAGAACTCGGGACCTCGCCCACCATCGGGACGGTTCTCAGTAAACGACGTGAGGGCCCTCTCCAAGTAGCGCGCTCTTCGACAGGCTATCACTAACACACCGATCAGCGGAGCGGAGGAGTCGGAAGATGCAATAGAAGCTTTCAGTGCTTCCAGTTGCAGAGGTGGCCTCCAAAATTCCGACCCTACTCGAAGTGACTCAAGAAGAATGTTCAAACTTCGCGTCCACCTCGAATATTTTCCTTAGCTACTGTCACAGTCGTCGGGCTGGGCCGAGGCTTTCTCTCGACATGTTTCCTTGCTTCTGCAAGTTCCTTCTGTAAGGACTCAACCTTCAACACAATTGCGGTTGAGATCGACACTATATAATTCTTACCATCTTTTTCAAGTCGTCTCTTTCGCGTTGGTGATTGATCGATTCGAGGTCCTGGACCAGCCTGGCGTCCTCGAGAGAGCGAATATTGTGGGCAGCTCCCTTCTGAATAAGTGTTAGTGTATGAATTCGTGTTGGAGTAGGAATATGTTCGCTTTCCCCAGCTGAGCTCAGGAGTTTTCTCACTATCTATAGAAGCTTACATACTAATTCGGGTAGAAGTTCGCTGAGGATTTCCCAACGTTTCTTCCCATAATTTTCATATTATCAGTGATAATATTGAAATTATGATGCCACTATGGTGATGATTTATCACCA
>NW_003199296.1:0-5390 GCF_000006405.1 Perkinsus marinus ATCC 50983
GACCATGCACAGTGCATTCCCAGCTGGCAATGACCCGAGCCAGGTCGGCCTGGTACTACCTCTCTATGCTTGGTGAAAGATCGGTTGCGGCAGAGCACTACAGTATCAGAGCCGTAGCCCTGTGTGGCCTGGTTATGGCTATTGCTTTTCGTGCTCTTTCATCAAAATCCACAGCTAATCAGTCTGGGTTCATATCAGTGACAAATGCCTTCATCAACGTGCACGACATGTTCACTCACTCTCTTGTAGCACTCCTAAGTGGAGCCAACTGCTGGCCTCGAAACTCCAAGAAATTGCTTCCGCGTGGGATCACGTTGATCATCCTGGCAGTCTTAAGGAGTCTAGCATAGTGCTATAGGATGTCGTTGGTTGTTTTTTTAGGACACCCATGTTATTGTCGATGTTTTTCCATAGTTGTCACTATTTTCACTTGTGTTGTCGCCATTGGTATTTATAACGATTTCAGGTGCTTTTGCCTCCTTATTGTCAGTATCGTATTCTTCGTCGACCGAGTATTGTATCGGCTTACATTACTCTCTAGTCTCAACTAACCTCAGCCAATTAAGTGTCGTCAAGAACATCTCCCTCTCATACGCCTAATGTACCCCTCTAGCGATAGCCTTGTGGACCAGCCCTGTGTCAAGGACATGGTCGTCACTGCTTGTGACAAAACCGATGGTGGTCTCAATGACCAACAACCTGACTTTGTTGTCAGTCCGAACTCGTGGACCCGGCGTAAAGGTGTCGGCACTCTTGAATTGAAGAATACCTTCATATCACTGCGGCTCTTGGACCCTGTTGAAGGAGTAATTGGCGCTGACTCGGACGAGGAGAGTCCTCTAGAACTCATCCATCATGCCTCTAATCCTGTCTGTGCATTCGAGCATACACGAAGCTGGCCAACACAGTACAATTCGGCCTATCGCAGAGAGAGGAGTTGTCCTGCAGCTCTAAAGGGTGGAGTCTGTGAACTTGTCAACGACTCTAGCCCTGAATGCGCCATTGACGGTGAGTGACTACGTCATCGTAGTCTCTGTTGAGGATCTGGTTCAGGTTGTTTCGATGGAAACCCCGTATGCGAAATGACTTGTGGTAGTCCTCAGTATAGTTCACCTGTGTGCGGCGAGGATTCAACAATGTCGGACCGCAGACCGTCAGCTGGTGAGAATGGTTGCATTTCCTAGATTTCCTTGCATGTTAGTTTGAGAGAGAACCTGTTTGACTTTAGGGGCTTCCTTGACACCCTCTGGTGTGAAGATGAGCAAGACTATGAATCAAACTTTGTCCTATTCGCCTACCCGTACTGGTCGCGTTAATGGCCTCGACTACAACTACCGGAGTCGCCGTTCGTCACGTGGTCTTGTGACCGGTTCTCGAGCCAATAATAACGATCGAGTTAACTCCAGCAGTCTTATAGGGAATAGTAATGGCCCGCCGTCATCAACAGGTATGAGAACACACGATTGAACTCTGTGTGTGAGATTGAATTCCAGCGCCTACTACGACAACACGGCGCATCGATGCACATTAGCTCACGAGGAATCATCAGTTTTAACCTTCTAAATTGCCTGCTTTCATCTTGCCAATGAGTTTCGTCTACAGGGCGAGATAACCTCTGTACAGGATTGAGTAGTTGTTGCTATGATGCTGCTACGTGGTAGATACTCGGTCCACTGTGATGCTGCGGAATATTCCCTATTCTATGGGCCAGATGAGAGTTTTAGATGCCCTACTGTCTATGGGATTTCAGTACGGCTCATCGATTCATCATGACGAATTGTGTTTGGCATCAGGTCCAAAATAGATTTTTTCTACGCCCCTTTGGATTTTTCGTCGGGGAACAATCTCGGATACGCATTTATCAATCTGCGTAGACCTGAGTATGTCGACGAATTTTACAATAAGTTCAACGGTGACATAGCACTACTGATGGCATATGTACGATGTACTCGTTCCCTGTCATCAGATGTGTCCCTGTCGCATTTGGGTGAAGCATGGTGCGTGAAGCGGCTGAAAGTCTGTTGGGCTCGGGTCCAAGGTGGTGGATACTCTCTACATCTGTGTGTGTGAATGACCTGCTCAGGATTTGAAGCCAATGTTGCACACTATCATAACTCACCTGTTATCGACATGCCAGAGAGTTACCGTCCTATCGTCGTCAACGACGATGGCAGCAGAGTCTCTTTGCATCACCATCACCATCGCCAACAACAAGACCAAGAGATCTCGCTCAACCTGAGCTGTGTGAATCGTCAAACTTGTGATGAATATTTTTATAACAATTTTGCCGCACTAACTCCAGAGACGAGCACGGGAACTCCGGTTCGACCTTGTGATGGTGTCGGTGATTATCAATACACGAATGCCACCGTGCTGTCCCGTCCACCACCTCAGCATTGGACTCCCTCTGATAGAATTCTCAATACAGGACTTCGCCCTCAGTACTACGCCCGAGCCATCAGGTCAGTTTCTCACACGTATCGACGAATATGATAGCCCTTGTATCACGAATTCTATAATGCGAAATAGAGATATTCATATGAGATATGTTCTATGGTATCCTTTGATAAACTATTGGTATAAATGATGTACATGATGATTTCACACTCGCAATAGGCCCCATCTGTGCCCTTAGGAGACCGAAGCGCTTGGATTCGATCACAGCAGATGAGGGTCTTCTCGACCCCCCTCAACAGCTTCCAGCTCGTATGCGTGATGGCCGCGCTGTCCGCTACCACAAGCAGCATAGTGAGTCCATCGACTGAGAGCTTGTCCTCGCACCTTCCGTGGCAGATCATAGACAGCATACGACTCGTCGCCGTGCGTACACTACTGACCTAGGCGCGGTAGATTTCGATACGGGGCGGCAGACATCCGGGGATCTCGGGTGGGACGGAGTTTGCGAGTTGACAACCGTTTATGTGTGTGATGTCAGGCCTGTGTTGCTCGACCCAACGCCACGTATTGATGAACCTACAGTGGGTGGTCTGACTACACCTGCCAGTATGCGGCAACGTACACTCTCTACTTCGTCGACCTCGGTCACTGTCCATAGGAAGTCGGCTGAGTTTTTGTGATGCTAATTTTTCATATTAGCTGAGCATTTGCGGATTTGGAGAACCTATCTTAACCTATGTTATCATCTCATTAATAGTGAGGGATAAGTGGTGTCATCATTCTGCTATCAACTACTCTACACGTAGCTAGTCTTGTTCTTGGCAAGGCATTCACCCGACTGGGAGACACGAGCACGAGTAAAAACTTTTTTGATCTCCTTTTTATTTTCTCCTCTAAGAAATGATCACATTTCTGGAATCTGATTTATAAATTATCTGTCTACAGACCATAGTCATATGTATCATCACATCGCAGAACACTCATAAGATCTCCTCAGTAGAACTAATAGTTCATCTTCTACAATCATGTCTCGAGTTGTCTAGTATAGTTGGAAGTCAAACACTGAGCTTCACGATGAGCACATAAGCTCCGTCAGGTAAGGGAACAGAAAATAACGGACACGAAACAACCCTTAACGCCTTGAACAAAGTCATATACCGCCCTATCCTCGCTACTGATGCCAGTCGTGACCGAAAACAACGCGAGGGAAAGTTTGGTCGTTAGTCGACGCTCGGATGATCCTAAAGTAACTTGAATTCAAAACTCTACCAGATGTCTCTACCACTCATTTTGGGGACATTGAATCCCCATTACGAATACAAGTTACTTTGGGTTCAATAACTAAACCATCAGCAGATCCGAGCCCCGAGCCGGGAGACTGAACTTATTAAGCAAGTAGACTGTTCAGCAGAACGTATTTGGGTATTGTCAGTCGGGTGAGCGACAGCAATTGTAAGAGAGGCCACACACCTCCACTGTCATCACAGAGTCGGGTAGCAGCTCTTCCATTCCTTTAGGCCGAGGGAGCATCGAGCATCTGGTCTCAGTTGGGGAAAGTAGTGTGCAAAATCTTGGTACACACTCCGGCATTGCCGAATACGCTGGGAGGTTTTATGGTCGGTTGATTAATCAAAATTTGTGTTGATGTATTGACTTCGAACCCGACAAAAGAAGTGTACAGAACCCTCTTCATAACATGCGGAACACCGCTTTGGCGAATGAGTGATAATCAACAACTCCTAAAGTGATCGTCCCAATTACAAAATATCAAAAATGAGCGGCTCACCGCTGGCTGTTGGATCAGCCTGATGAATCATCTGATAGGCCTCGTCTTCTAGCAGCGCGTTCCCCATAGAGGTCATAGCGTTGACGAGATCTGCCGCATCTAGCTTACCCCGACCATCTCGGTCGAAGCTTCTAAATGCCTCAACGACTTCCAGCTCTGTTATGGCACTTCGCCTTAATAGAGATACAAGCCTGGAATCAGCGACCTTTCCAGGAGTATCATAGCATAACGAATTGACCTGACAAAATCCTGAAAACTGAGAAGTCCTTCTCCCAAGGGATCTGTCTCGCCGAGTGCCTGAGGGCTGAGTCGTCATCGCGACGGACGTGAAAAATCGGTTTTCATACGTCAGCGAACTCGTCATCGGTACTCCAGAATCCGGCCCTGATCTCAACACACTCCATCGATTGCTGAAAAACACAGCTCACCGGCTGGAGGCTATCCGGGCCTCTTCTGACGTCACAAGACCGTCCCCGATCACATTCACTACTCGGAATTCGCGTGCGAGTTCGCTAATTTCCTACAAAGAAACTTCGCATAACATGTTGAGTGGGCGTATGGGATCTCAATTGTTCCCTATGAGTGATGACGTGACGTTACTTTGTCAGAGATGCCATTGGAATCTTCCAAAACATAGTCGTAGCCGAGTTCTGGCAGTGTGGGAAACCTGACCTGTACGTCGAGTTAAAGGAGTGGTTATTTTCCTCTACGCCTACCCCCAAGGCTACTGGTTCCGCGATACTCGAGTTCTCAGATCTTGCCGAATCTGTTTGGTCGTTTGGTTCACCACCGCTGACGATGGAATTTGCGCACTCTCCCGCAGAGGTTCGATCCGCACTCCCTCCATCCTCCAAGACCTCAGACATTATCGTATTTATGAACCCGTCGAGTGACTCTCCTGTTGAACTCAAGACCAGCGACAATCCAGTATAATGGAGAACGATGGTACTGCTGTTGCTGTTATCGTCATTACTAATATCACCACCAACTATCGTGCGAGAATGTGACAGCCGTAGATGATTATGATGATGATACCGAACGCTGCCATTGACTACAGCTATCACTATGCTGATCGACGACGATGGCTCCATCATCAGGGACGAGCCGAAGCTATCGTTCATACAAGTATAAAACAAGAGATAGGTAATGCAGTCTGCATCCATGAGCTCTACACTCCGTCGCACGCCACGAAATTAGCAGCGTTACT
>NW_003207867.1:0-1118 GCF_000006405.1 Perkinsus marinus ATCC 50983
TGTCCCTTGTATTACGGTATTTACTGTACTTGTGTTACGGTATTTGCTGTTTTGTCTTTGCAAGGGCATGATATCAAGTCCTCATCGCAATCTGCAAGTTTGCGGAGTGATTATGCATGCGCCACACCCTTGAAAAATGTTGCTTATATCGAGGCCCTTTTCGGAGGTCCACCGCATCACGATAACAATCGTGCTGGGCTTTATTTGTTTGGAGCTCCGTCTCCAGAGGAATATTCTCGTAACTGGGGCCGGTCACATAATGTCTCCTTGCTCATCTCCCAACTCAATGCGCAAGACCTATACATTTTCTATCCCTCGGGGGTTAGATGCCCTGGTTGCAATAATTGTAATGTATCGGTTGCGAAGGAGATAATCGGCCCGAATGTGGTGCGCAACGGTTACCTACACTAACTGGGATTCTACCTTTGCCTGCGGTTACTGATTACCGCCGTTGTGCACAACGGATTGCTCTAATGACCTGCTGTCCGTGGAATCCAAGCAAGGGCATGATATCAAGTCCTCATCGCAATCTGCAAGTTTGCGGAGTGATTATGCATGCGCCACACCCTTGAAAAATGTTGCTTATATCGAGGCCCTTTTCGGAGGTCCACCGCTTCACGATAACAATCGTGCTGGGCTTTATTTGTTTGGAGCTCCGTCTCCAGAGGAATATTCTCGTAACTGGGGCCGGTCACATAATGTCTCCTTGCTCATCTCCCAACTCAATGCGCAAGACCTATACATTTTCTATCCCTCGGGGGGTAGATGCCCTGGTTGCAATAATTGTAATGTATCGGTCGCGAAGGAGATAATCGGCCCGAATGTGGTGCTGGGCCATTCATGGCTGGCTCGGTTCTATACCATCCGGAAGAGATGCCGCACATGCCATTGGCATGATGGCAACACTCCTTCTCATCATTGGATGATGGTTATCTGGATAGTCTTCCAGAAAATGTGGTGGCCGTTTTGCTCGGAACATTTGTGATTGAGGGAATCAAACTATCATATTCACAGACGTAATGCATCGCTTGAAGGATGATGGCCTCATCAAGCGGGAGTTGGAAATATTGGATGGTCTTAATGACCTTGTTCTCTCGAGAAGAAGAGCCATCTATGCA
>NW_003215243.1:0-2230 GCF_000006405.1 Perkinsus marinus ATCC 50983
CCGCGCCACTTAGCTGACTCGTTGGTAGTAACGTTTGAAGCCGCAAGATACAAATGCCAGGAAGTAAAACCAACCAACACAATAGACATAATAGTACACAGAGTGATCATAGCAATCATTATGTACTCGTGTGTAAGCAGCCACTGAAGAATTATCCGCTTGCTGGCGTTGAATTGTTCCCCCGTACTGGGGTTGATGAATCGAGCGTTCCACAGGTCACGCTCTTGGACGACGGCTACGAGACTAATCACGCCGACCACAGCACCGTATACACATAGGGCGGTGTTTGCTAATAGGAAGGCGACGAACCAATGCACGTTATTGACACCAACACAGTTGTTTATCCATACACAGTGATGATCGAATCTAGCCACACAAGAGTTGCAAAGGGAACAGTGTTTGCTACGAGCCGGCCTGAGAATATTACATGATGCTGTCTCAAATCTGAGGCGACTTACTTAGGCTGCTTGCATGTCGAACACTCCTTCTCGTGGAATAGTATGTCGTCCATAGGGTATATCCGCGATATTGCATTGACATTGCGTTTAGTGATGACTCCTGGGTCTGCTATAGACGCTGAAGGCAACCAGGCAGGACAATCGAACAGATCATCTCAACTACCCCATGTCTCACCTCCAGCGAAGGTGTAGACGCAAAGAACAAAAACGAGAAAGCCGACGTATTTGTGGTAGCCTCCAAGATAGAGGTTAGGGAGCAATGGATATCCTGATAAATGCCGTAATGATCGACCGTTGGGATGTAACGAAATGCTCACCAAATATAACGTACAAGAAGTAACCTCCTACTACTAGGGCGAGGTAAACTATCTGGACCTGATAGAGCGCGGTCCCTAGCAGTGTGGAGAGTAGGGAAGTTTACTATAGGGTTGGCCTCATTGCAAGTGTAGTTCCAAGCCGAATCGAGGGCGACACCGCCGCGTTCAGACCCGCAGCAAAGAATGCGCAGAATAAACCTAGAGAAGATCGGCTGAAGAACCGACGAAAGGCTAATGGGAAGTCACACTACTTGAGTGCATTGGGTACATATTCAGTGGCAGCTTGATACACTTTGTCGAAGACGCTGTTGCCATCTGATTTACCGAGCAAGAACACCTATAAACGACAACCTACATCGTTGTCTTTACCGGCGTGAGTCGTATGATCTACCCTGTCAAACGTGTACAGTTGAGTTTCCACTTGTGAGTCACTAAAGTTATGCTATCAACACTGAAGTCCCTCACACAGTGTTCGAAAACGTCAAGCATGCGCCGACCCTGACTCAATACCATCTCCCAGACGATTCATGCAAGTCTGTGTGGTGACAATTGGCAAGTCTATAGGCTCACACCATGTTCATTGAATCAATTCAGGAATTCAAAATCGATTCTAACATCGTATTATACGTGTGAGAAGCGATTCTGAGTTTCGAAATCGGTTTAATGAGTGGTTACACTGTTGATCGTCACGTGTCACCACATCACTGCCTAGTTTGACCAGTCCTCCTCCGTTATTACCGCCATTCCGAAGCCTACGACCGCCAAGTATATACCAATGGCGACGAAAAAGTTCATATTGGTGATACAGAAACACTGAAAGGATATGATTTCACGATACCTCGATTCGAGTCTCTCGAATGAATGACAGAAAACTGTTCCATGAGCAGGGATCGAACCCGGGACCTCCCGAGTGTCAACCGCTTAGCTCTCTATAATGTCATTCGCGAACATACAGCTGCTTAGATCTTCGGTTGAACACTTTCGATATTCGTTTTAGGCCTAGCGACAAATGATCGTAGATAATAATATGATGGAGTAACATACCTCTCTTATGGAAGCTAGCACAACTTCTGCACTACCACAGCGCAGCCCTTGTGGAATTTCGTCTGGCTCCTCAATGGCTCTAATACGTCATAGCATGCTAAGGACATCATTCTGCCATGCGGCACTACTCCAACGAACTACGATCATTTCTCATGCTGGCTCCTTCTGCAGTTCATTACTATCACCGCAGTATTCCTTTCCGAATATGGTTTCTGTTTATCTCTTCGTTCCGAACCTTATCGGCTACACTAGAGTGGCCCTAATGCTCATCAGCTTCTATGTGGCATTCGAGTAATATCTCCTGTCTGCTGAGATTGAGCTTTGGTTCATTGTCGTTCTCACTCAGTAACTGGATGCGTTCGTTTTCTGCTACTTCTGGTCGCAGATGTTGGACGCTTTCGATGGTGCTGC
>NW_003206231.1:0-1068 GCF_000006405.1 Perkinsus marinus ATCC 50983
ACGCGTGATTCAACACTTCTCTGCATTTATCAATAGATTTGACGTAATGCGTTGAAGAGAAGAATCGCGTGATCAAGGAACACGTGATATCACCACAACACAGTCGAGTTTGCGAGTACCTCGAGAGATACTCACAGGCGCAAGCCTCCTTTCGGAGGGGCTACAATACGAGATTATAGCCTTGCAAATTAATACGCCTGCCTTCACAAGCGCACATAACGAACCACCTCCGAAGAGTTAGTTCAAGCGGGATACAAAGCATTGAGTTGCGTTAACAACAAAATGTTTGTATCGGGAAGAAGAGCGACACTGATATGTATGTACAAAGAGGAAAGATCCCCTTTGTGCAGTATGCGTTGAGATTTCTACTGGTTCACGGAATTCTGCAAATCGCAGTGCTTATCGCACTTCGCTGCGTCCTTCATCGATTCTCGAGCCGAGGCATCCATCGTTGAGAGTTTGGAATTTCGTTTTGAAATACCAAAATCCAAAATTGGATTTGGATACTATGACTAGTACAATGGTTCATAGGAATTAATCACCTCAACAAGTTAAGGTGGGGGGATCCAAACAAAGCGGGGATCCCATCTCGCAACACTCAAACAAAAGAGCAAGAGAGAGCGAGACCGCTGGTTTCTCAGATAATGAATCGGTGTGAATGATCCTTCCGCAGGTTCACCTACGGAAACCTTGTTACGACTTCTCCTTCCTCTAAGTGATAAGGTTTGCAGAACTTCCCGCGAAGAGAACAGAAACTGAACTAATCGCAGTCCGGACAGCTCACCGGATCACTCAATCGGTAGGAGCGACGGGCGGTGTGTACAAAGGGCAGGGACGTAATCAACGCAAGCTGATGACTTGCATTTACTAGGAATTCCTCGTTGAAGACGAATAATTGCAATCGTCTATCCCTAGCACGACACGATTTCAAAAGATTACCCTAACCCTACCGGGCAAGGAAATACTTGTTGATCGTGTCAGTGTAGCGCGCGTGCAGCCCAGACATCTAAGACATCACAGACCTGTTATTGCCTCAAGCTTCCTTGTGTTAAACACACAAAGTCCCTC
>NW_003199906.1:0-1766 GCF_000006405.1 Perkinsus marinus ATCC 50983
GTCCTATCAGAATAGGAGTAGTAAGCCCTTGGGGGCAGTCGGGGGGGCCGGGACCAATCAGAGCAAGAGTCGTGGCTCACGAGGCCGGCAACATGGTCACAACCAAAACCATCAGCCCGATGAGGAAGCAGCGTATCGGCATAGGAAGTCAACTGGATCTCGAGGGGGTCCACCGAAAGGACCAAATTATAGGGATCACGCCCCTCCTGACCATCTACCAAGCATTGGTAGTCGTGATGGCAACCGCTTGCAGAGTCGCGGGGAGTTCACTACGTTGACGCAGTATAACAGGAGCCCTGTAGGACAGACACCCGAGGCCGATTTCATCGCGTCCAGAGGCGATAACGTTGGAGGTTTGCAGCATCTGAACACAGTGGATCCATTTGAGGTTCGTTTTGATGTCACCGCTTGAGTTCATTCGTTGTCCTTAGTTATTGGAGGACCATGCAGGGGGTAGTAGCAGGTTCTCGGGACAGGAGGACCCCTTCGGTCTACAGCCTTTGGGTCATCGCCCGATAATACCGGAGACCAGATACGCTGCATCTGGCCGCTTAGCGCGATGGGGTGACGACGGTCGGCTTGAGGGCGGCCCTCATCATCTCGGGGATGACCGGCTCGAGCACCGCACTAGTAACGCCTTCCACAGTGGGGGCTCGGCGGGGGTTCACGACTTGAGTGCTTTCATGATCGGAGGGCGGCCTGAGCGTATGATGGCGAAAGGCTCAGCAGCAGCAGCAGAAGCTGGCGGTGGTGGTCGTCGTCGTCGGTGAGTAGTATGTAAACTTACTACGTTACATGCCTTCAATTGGATCATGGTGCCGACTGATGTCTGCGATTCGGTCTCATATGGAGTGTTGAGTTCATCTAGGAGGGGGGGACTCCCACACATGTGAATGCGCGATGGAATCAGTTTGTATCCACTGGGCATGTCATCACAAGGAGGGGAGTTACGTGGCAGTCGTGACAGAGGGTCATTTCTGCATGACCTTTTCGAAGAGGTAGGCGTCCAGCGAAGGGTGAATCAATCTCCGTCTGTTCAGAACGTCGAGTCGCTGCTCTCGTGGCACATCTATAGGAGTCCGAACGAGCAAAGACGATTCGTCCACGTAGTGAAGGACCTCTATCAGAGCTACAAGGTGGGTTTAATCGTCGGGATATCACTGATGTTTGTGTTGCTATAAAAGTGATATCAACCTGCTTTCTCTCTGCTCGGGGTGGATTATGTAAGACACTTTGTCTGAGTGGTTAAGCCGGTCGTTTGTTACGCTGTTGGGTTTCGCTCGCGACGGTTCGAATCCCACAGGTGTCGTTGCACATGATATTCTGCCTTTTGCAGCCTTGTTGTTGGTGGGGCATCGCTGTTTATATTCTAGGATGAAGTCGTTGGCTCACGCCCTGCCTTGCCGAAGGAACATCAGGAACGTCGTATATTCTTGGGCCTCTCTAAGAGTGTCCCTCTCATACCGCCACCCGTCACGGTGGGTTTTGAATATCGTGTAGTGATGATCGACGGTTGGAGCCCTGCAGGCCCCCCCTTCACGAGTATCGGACTCTTTCCTCACAACTGTAGCGCAGCCTATAGACGTGTACCTCAATCGACGAGGGACAGCTCTACGGCGCAAGCGGAGTAAACGTAGGAATCAATGCGATTCATGTTTGGGGTAGCTGATTATTAGGTGGATCGTCGTTAACTGATGGTGGCCAGTCCGAGACCCTGTCCGAGTTCCTCTTGGGCTCAACGGCTGCACAAGAATCGGGTAAGGTGT
>NW_003207289.1:0-1087 GCF_000006405.1 Perkinsus marinus ATCC 50983
CGACGCAACTCTTTCGATCAATACTTCATTCACTCGTTATCAAAATAGCATGCGATACCGCGGGTTAGTCAAAATGCGGTTCATTAAACACTTCTAAGCTTCATTCCAAAATGTCTTCACACACTCGGACTGGGGGTAGCCTGAGTATCGGTCACCTCTGTCGTTGTTGCTGGAGCTTCGGTGGTGATATCAACGGTGGTGGCGGCACTGATAGTCGTGACTGGGAAGTCAGCTGTAGTCGCGGCATTGGTGGCGACATCGTCTGTTGTAGTAGCAGCAAATGTGGTGGATGAGGCCTCTCCAGTAACATCTGGAGATGTGGTTACTTCCGAGGGAGCTGCTGCGCTGGTCGTTTGTGCAACAGTGGTAGGCTCGACAGGAGCGTCGGTAGTAACATCAGCCGCATCGGTTGTAGTTACAGTTCCGGTAGTGTCGACAGCAACAGAAGTGGCCGTATTGGTTTCTTCGGGGGCGGCAGTTGTGCCGTCCTGAATTGTGGTAGTCTCAGTGACTTCATCGGTGGCTTCACTTGGAGTAGTGGTAACTGGAGCAACCTCGCAAGTGCATGGCGCATTGGATGAATGACAGGTGCTTGGTGTAGCCCAGTACTTGCAGTAGGAGCCAGGAGTATCCGAGGCACAACCAGCATCACAATTACGGGGGGCTTCAGTTGTTCCACCCGACCCGCAGGAACAAGGGACGTTGGAGCCAAAGCACCTGCTGGGGGTCTGCCAGTATTTACAATACGACCCGGGATAGGTGGCGGCACACTCGGCATCGCACTCGGTGGTGTTACCCATCACGTTTGTGATGTCCTGGAGAACACTGAGACCGACGATGACGAAGGGGAAGGAGCGGATAGTCATCTTGCACGAATGTGAATAAACTGCGGGAAGTGCGGAGCTAGTCTGGACCTGTGAGGGCCTATGCTAACGCCATAAGCCGGTGCTAACTGGACAACCAGTTTGAGCACTAACGAGTTCAATGATGTTCGTTCGCTGTAGCTGAACAACAGTGCGCCCGGTGTCTATCTGCCCAATCGTTTCACAAGATACTGCATCATATACAGTGTGGTGCGCGCTGCGTG
>NW_003208800.1:0-2448 GCF_000006405.1 Perkinsus marinus ATCC 50983
TCCTTGACTGTAGCAGCAGCAGCCCTGAGGGGACATATACTATTCATCTTAGAGCAGTGACAAGAGTGGTGGGTTGGGTTACCGTAATGTATGGAGTTCATCTGTCGTTGCGTCATACTGTGTCTGAAGGTCTGTGAGCGCCTCTTCGAGCTTGACGATGCTTGCCTGCATCTGAGCCTTCTCCGAGGCATGCTGAATACAGACCTCCAATAACACAGTGACACTGCCATGCTACTTCCATCACCGTAGCTTCTAATGCCAGTCGTAGCTTATCCAACTCATCATTCTTAGCGAGGTCTATCTTCTTCCCCCTAGCCTTCAATACCGCAATCTCCCTTTCCATATGCGATCTGAACCATACAGCAGCATCAGCAGCTTGTCCGGTAGTCAGTTCCCCGATGGCTTGCTTTAGATCAGCTATCTCGGCCTCCTTCCCATCCAGAGAGGCTCTGAGATCCTCCACAGATTGAGTAGACTCCTTGAGCTTCGCCTCAGCATCAGCAAGGGCCTACACGATCCTAGATGGAGTACCATGCTCTTCCCCTCCATCACCATCCGTTGTTCTTCAGCCCTCCCACGGAGGTCCTCAGTTTCTTCGAGCTGTTTACCGTACTCACTCTTGACTTGTTGATACATCACGTGTAACTCCTGAGCCCAAAGAGGTGTAAGAGGGTAGCCATGGGAGTGTAAGTATACCGATTCACTCCTGTCCTGGTCTTCAATACGTTTGTTCAAATCAAGTGATTCCTTTGATAGTCTTGACATCTCCTCTGCATGAGCTGCAATAATCTTCTCTCTCGATACAAGCTCCTGAGAAGCTCCTAGCTACCAGTCCATCCCAAGAGCTACTCCTGTCCCTAATTAGCATTGCCCAAGCGTTAACTGTCCAACCTAATATCCCTCCTCAGAATTGTCAGTATAAAGTAGCCCCTAGCAGCGGCGAGTAGCCTAGCCACTTCGCTAGGAACTCTATACTCACGTTTGCTTGTTGGTCCCGGATCGTCCTCAACTCCTGGAGAGCTGCTCTAGTGTTCAATAACTCCTTCTCGACCTTAAGGCCATGTGATAGCTGAGCCTTGATAGCCTTCATCTCCTCCTCATGTCGCTGTATCTAATATAGCCATACTATCTTCATAATGTAACCAGGTTATGTATTCACACTTCCTCATTGGTGCTCCGCAACTCCTCATCCTTCAACTCTATCTCAGCAACCTTCTCCAAGGCTACTCTCTGTAGATCACGATCATGAGCCTCAGCAGCTACCGCAGCGGCTTCCTCCAGCTTCGAGTTAGCTAACGATAGCTCTGTCACTCGTGCCTCCACCTTCTGGAGTCCGATCCTGAGATCTAATCCTACTGGCGATGGAGACGGGGAAGATCGCACGATGAACCTCCGTCTCAGTCCAAAGCGGATGTCACCTTCGCTGTTCCAGCTCCTCTTCCTGTCCTTTGATCCGTTCCTTTAGGTTTCCTATGATCCCCTCAGCCTCGATGATCCTCTCTTTCAAAGCTTGGACCCCCTCATCCTGACAAACGTTCGTGTACTAGCCCCTCAGATTCATGCCGACGACGCTTCCAAGGGTAGGGTTAGACTATAGGCTGCTTACGGACTCCTCTCGTTGGCATCGATCAGCTTCAGTATTCTCAGCTAGCCGTCGCAATTCGACATTTTCATTTGTAGCCATCTCTACAGCTTTCCTGACAGGTGGCCTTCATAGAAGGAACGGTCTCGAGAGGATATGCCCAAAGGATGTGATAAAAGTAAAACAATGATGACTACTGGTGAACAGGGCCCATGCTTGCCGACCTTTCTACCTAAGACTCTCAATCTCCCCCTCCCGTATGGTGAGCTCATCCCTCAAGTGCGCCGTGCTTGTTGCTGATGCTTCCGACTCGGCCTTGGACTTCTTAGAGGGAATCGAGGTCATTCATATGAGTACCCATTATTACATTCTCGAGTTCCCTCAGCTTATTTTCAAGCTCGGTGATCCTATCATCATTATTCGCTGTTGGACTGCTTCCTTTGGAGGCTTCTAGTTTAACTCTGAGCTCATCTATCAATCTCTCCTGAGACTGTACCTACTCAAAAGCATCATTCAAAGCCTCAAAGAGAGCCGTTCCCACCATTGTTGTAAGCTCAATGTTGCACGCCTTCTCATGTGCGAGCTCATCCTTCACAATATCAACTGCAATCTCCTTCTCAGCTTGAGCGTCCCTCAAGCGTTGTTCGAGTAGGGATACTTTTTCATTCACCGGTGTTGCAGCCTGATGAAGGCAACGCTAATCTTGTAAGAGGCATACTGATTAGTCATCTCAATGATTATATAAGGACAGCAACATTGCAACAATGGGATCGGATATTTGCACGCTCCTACCGTTGTTGGTGCCCGAACAGCCGCAGTCTCACTAGAAGAGAACGGCAAGGCAGCAAGCAGAGTCGGGCCTGCAA
>NW_003208870.1:0-930 GCF_000006405.1 Perkinsus marinus ATCC 50983
CACGGACAACGCTTTATTAACGTTGTTTTTCCTCTGAACTGGCACGGTTGGGCCAATCGCACGGAATGGTACGAAAACACCGTTTCTGTTTAGTGGAAATTTTTCGGTAAGACTGATCTATGCAGTCGGTAAGCTGCACCTCTCAGTTTAATAACCATCTCGAGTGTATTGTGATGAATAGCAGCTCCTTGCTTCGATCAAGGGACCTTTGGGTTATGAGCCCAACACGCTGTCCACTGCGCCAAGCTGCTCATGCGTACAAACTCCTGTATCGCCCTGACGTGCTGAGCATAACTGTTCCACGATAGCCTAGAGACCCCACTCTCGTTAATACGAACTGCACCGCCCGGGAATCGAACCCGGACCATCTGCTTGGAAGGCAGATATCCTAACCATTAGACTAGCGGTGCATATCACATATGCAGTGATTGAGTATTCTTGTGATACTTGTAGAGGGACATCTGAATCCCTTCTCGGACGTACCGTCGTCAACCATCCCGCGGCCAAGAGTCTGGTTAGGCCTTAAACGCGTACCTGAGATCGCGAACTGCTACTATATCTCTCCCATGGTAGGCCGCATTCTATCTCGGTTGATAACTCCAACTGGTAAGGTTCTCATCGCATACTACAGCTAGCTCGGCACAAGCTGCACAACTTTTTCGTGACATCGAAGTTCCTGCTTGCAAGCACATTTTGAAACCGCATGCGGCGGCTCGTGAATTTGGGCTGTTGGTTCATCTCCGCAACGCGTTCTGAAGTACCGGGCGGTCATTCATCATTCCTGCAAGGAGTTCTGCTCTAGGTGAATAGCTCTTTTCTATGCACGGACAACGCTTTATTAACGTTGTTTTCCCCTGAACTGGCACGGTTGGGCCAATCGCACGGAATGGTACGAAAACACCGTTTCTGTTTAGTGGAAATTTTTCGGTA
>NW_003213956.1:0-1528 GCF_000006405.1 Perkinsus marinus ATCC 50983
CTCGATCGGAAGACTACCCGTCGTGGATGACCGTCGCGTGCACGTGGTTGGCCCTTTTCGGGTTGGGCTTTGGTTTGGCGTAAGGCCACTTTTGATTTGGCCCGGCTCGAGATGTCGAGTCCTCCTCTTCTACTCCAATCGTTGTCGTGACCAGCTCTCGGGAGAATTTCATAACATACCCAAAATCCAGGTATCTGTTGTTGTGGTATCGGCAACGGAAGCACGAGAAGGCTGTCAAACGACATCAGAAAATACTCGACAAGCAGCGCCTTAAGCGGGCATCTTTGAATGCGCGTGGGTTGGCTGGAGGCTTTCATCTCCACGGCGAGCGTCGAGTTGGGTGTCTGTGCTCAGTCATGGCGGCTAATGACAGTGCCGAGGCGCTGGCGAGGAAAACGGGGGTTGGTGACACGGGGCAGAATTATGATGGAGACTATCACCACGAGAAGGGCCCGAAGGAGGTGACTTGCGAGCATCGGTCGTGCATGTTCTGGTTGAGAAGCAGTCAGTTGTTGCTGTTACAGGCAGGAGCCCGACGACATGACCATCACCGTCGCAAGGTGAAGGAGCGTACTCGACCTCGTGTGTCTGCTTCCCCATTGCCAGTTCCTGCCAGGGACAGGAGTATGCCTGGTCCTCAATACAGTATGAATGACTCGTGTTAGGCCCTTCCCCGGCGGCAGGCAACATTCGGAAGAGCAAGCTAGTTCCTCGCGGCTGAGTTGACATGGAAATGATGACCACCATGTCGCTCGAGGCGCGTACTTGTTGTTGTTCAGAGTGTCGTGTTCGATGGGCGTCTGAGTAGGGATGCTCACGAGTCGTTCCAGTTTTATGTCATAAGTCCCAACGCCCTCAACGGTTGCGGTCAGTGGTCTCCAACTGTTCCGTTTACGTCAGAGAGGTCTGCTGCAATAACACTTTGTTACGACACGTACATCGTAGCCGGAAACGTAATCCACAGCGATTTCGCCTATAGGTGCGAGGCTTCCAAGTCGGCGGAGCATGTTCCTGAACCGGAGTCATTTGGTCTTGCCGGATTCTCTATGTCGAGTTCTCTCTTGGGCAGTGGTATGCTCGTCGGTGGTGCTCCTAGATGTCGAGGAGTGTATTCGGGAGTGGTGCATACGATATAAAGGATAAGACATGGAATTGTGATAATAGGGCTACGAGGCCTATTTATAGCGCGCCACGATGGACACTCATAGGAAGCACAACTAAACAGCCGTAATGGTCGTAGCGACTTCCTGACCTGTTTATGTGATGCATCGCTCCGCTACTACCACTCCGGAAAAAGGGGGCAAGTTCATGAGATGTAGACACTTAACTTTCGGAATTGAATCAGATGGATAAGCTGGCCATTTGAGGGGCAGAGAGTGGCGGTCCACGAGAGAGCTGAATAGAAGTCCTCTGCCGATCCTGCGAAGAGAACCAAGGGAGAGGCAGCTTGGACAGTCGCTGTAGTTTCTGTGATGTCACTTTTCTGATTCGGAGGATTTGTGTTACACGTAGTGGGGACAGTCTGAAA
>NW_003205484.1:0-1439 GCF_000006405.1 Perkinsus marinus ATCC 50983
TAACGCGGCAGTGAGAAGCATTCCATGAAAATGCATCTCACTTGTTTTCTGGAGTCCATGGGTCATTGAGCAATACTATAGCACAGAGTTGCTCAAGTGGAGACAGCTTACCAACTTTCCAACACTTCCTCAGCGAATCGAGAACCTACACTTATCGCGATGTTCCTACTCGAGAAGGTAGCGTTCTTACCGCTTTCCTAGACTCAGATTTCCTCAGCAGCTCCTCGTAGTTCCTATATTGGACATTGTTAGCCTTAGCCCATTTCTCGAGATTTTCCTTGTTTACTTGTACCATCGCAACCGGCCTATCCAGAGTGCCTAAAGCAGTTTAAGCGCAAGCTTAACTACATGTGTCAGCGACACATTAAAATTTCGAGGGAATTTCCCCAAAAAATGATTGTTCGTTTCTGAACATTCGAACCCGAATACATACATACACAGAGTTTCATCAGTTTATCAGGAGTTTCCTCACTAATTATAGAACTTTTACAAACTCCTGTGCTTAGTGAAGAAACTCCTGAGCTCAGCTGAGGAGAGCGAAGATATACCCCTCCAACAGTGGCCCCAGTAGCAGCTGCACTTACCATCACCGTAACACATGATGCCACCATTGACAGCATCCACGAATGCTGAACTGCTGTAGACTAACTCCATGTTCTCCAAAGCGATGTATCTACACCACACATATACGTATAGGAACTCGTTAGGTTAGATGAGAAAACCAAACATATATTCCTTCAAAATTGGCGTAAAGAGAACCCCAACGTGAAATACCATTTGGTTTTTGAGTAGAGCATTGTGATTACTCAGATGCAGAGTCTCCGATTCCATTGAGGACAAAGCGGAACTAGCCGAGTAGATGTGAAAACTAAATTCACCATCCTGCATGTCCATGAAAAATCTATAAGCCCGATATGAACAGTACAGTACGTACTCGCCACCTCGTAATTTGACCAAGTTCTTCACTCTGTCGATGAGCTGCAGACTACCATCTTCCAAAAACTGCCCAACATCACCCGAATAGAACCACCCGTCCGACTTGAACCTGGACACGATGACCTTTACCACTCCATCACCATCATCTATACTACGCTTCCTCAGTCTTCTCCGGTAATTTATAATATCCACTCGTTACACAAGGCCCACGTATAAGAACTTCACCACGACCTAGCAAAGACAGAAATCACCAACTACATCAGAGGCGCAATCTACCTATAACTCGCTTGCCGTTAGAAGCTCGAGTGTCTTTCGAGAGATACGGTTTGCCGTGGCGGTCTAAGATCTCGGGTTCACCCTTAGCATCAAGACATGACCGAAGCTTGATCTCCATACCAGGAATAGGTGGACCCGCTACACCCGTTCTAAGGTCGTCCATCCTGAACGGTAGACGGGTAGAACGGTCGGACGTTCTTCCTGCTCAGAAGTTGCCACTTGATGCC
>NW_003200046.1:0-1097 GCF_000006405.1 Perkinsus marinus ATCC 50983
AATTTATTTTCCACGTCAATAAACAACCACTGGACCGAGGATGACGATGACGATGACGTTCATGTCTCTTTTGGAGTTGGCTAAGGCGTATCTTGGGTCAACTTAGGCATTGGACAGAATTGTATCGATTCTCATTACTACGTCAGAAATTATTCCCATTATCGCTGAACTTCCTCAGCGCACGCAGTCGAAAGATTCTCTCTTCTCCAATCTAGGGTCTCCTTGTTTTGGGTAGGGCATATCTTTCCGCTGTATATATACAGTCGATGTAGTGTGTTGTGTTGATGGGAATCTTAGGTTCAACTTGTCAAGATTCAAAATAGGTTAGGTTTGGGTTCTCCCAGTTGCTGATATGAGTCGCCATATCCAAGGTGGAAAGGCTAAGCCTCTGAAGGCTCCCAAGTCGGGGAAGCAGGATGATGCTGATACTATTGCCATGAAGAAACAGATGGTGAGTGACTTGACGTCACTTCTCTTCACTGATGGTTCCCTTCAGAATGAGAAGAAGGCTGCTGAGAAAGCTGCCGCTAAGGCGTTGTTGGCAAAGAAAAAGAGTATCAAATAAGATGACAATCGTTCATACTGAATTTCACCATTGTTGGGTATCTCTCAGTCTTGTTGTGTTGTACAAGTTAGGTATGTGTCTCTGTGCTCCGAAATCACATCATAGAGATAGTTTATATCGGAGGCCGTAACGGCTCACGGTTCTGTACTCCAATCATCTTGACAGTATAGCTCAACAATCACTGACGTACATAGGGTATCTTTGGCCCAAAGACTTTGGGTGCTCTGGCCAAAGGCACTTGTGAGATCAAAGAACTCTTACCCTGCCAAACTATCAAAAAAGGGGTATTGTGGAAAACATCTCAACTCAAGGGATATGATATGTAACTCTTGATTCTGATGCATGGGTAAGCAGAGCTCGAGTCGCTTTCGCTACGAGAACGAGCAGTGATGTACAAGATCGCGGTTCGGTCGTCATTAACATCATTTCGCGCACAGTTGTGGAATATTACATATTCGAGACATGATGTTCCAAAAGTTGAGTAGTAGAAGTAGTAATACTGTAGTACTGCCGTAATATGAAGTGGTACACT
>NW_003199551.1:0-2447 GCF_000006405.1 Perkinsus marinus ATCC 50983
TCTCATGCTATTCCTGCACCACTGTCTAATTGTCGAGGATTGCTTTCACATTTGACCTGGCTTTTGTCAGGCTTCGGCTTTTCTTTCCCCTGAGTTACGTCGTATCTGCCACCGCCTTTGCCCAACAGTTGCTCCCGTGTTCTTTCGCTCAGTTGTCTCATTTTATGCATTCGCGTTCGCCCCGCTTCGTTAGTTCTTCTTTCTTGTCATTCCAGGTACTACCAATGCGCCGTGTCCGAATTAACTTGCTGGACAAGACGCCAACACCACGTGCAGCACCAGTGACAGCGGGTTATTATTCTTTCTGAACACTACCTCTGTTGGTTTTGCAGCGAGCATGGTCCACTGTATGACCTGGGAATCATCGCGATGTCTTCTCGCTCTCGACCATCTTACTGTCGATGTTCACCACCATGACTCCCGGTGTATTCTACCCAGTGCCGAAGAAGCAAGAGGAGCGTCTCCTGTACCGTCGTAGACTTGACTTACTTCCCCTAATCAACCACAGCTGTATCTGTCTGCCGTGTAAACCCTGTTCTGGTGGTTCATTTCCTTCCCTGTGCTTCGCTCAGCATATATCGTGCGATGTCATCACTTTCGCATGATATGCGATATTATGTTAGAGCTGCCCGGAGTCTATATCGTCGTCTTTATAGTAGTCGTATTTCTTTCCCTTCGTTTCAACTCCTTTTTTCCCAGTTTTAAACTAAATCTAATGGTTAACCTAAATTAGGTATTATATCGGGCCCCACTCTTTGCATTATTTACCTCTCTCTCTCGTTGTAGTAGTAGCAGCCACATATCTCTGACGTCGACGAGGTTGTAGCCTCACTGTCTCCCCAGGTGCTTCTGACCCGGCTATTGTACGTTTGAGGGCGATCGGCTGCTAGCCCGTAAAGCCCGGCAATAAGCATTGCGTTGCGTTGCGTTGTCTTAAACCCGAAACAACCACGGGTAGCTGGTGTGGCATTATTCAGTGCTACACTGCTTGTATATCTTCACTGGATTGGCGATATTGACATTCTAGTGCGAGTGACTGCTCTTATTTTGAGTGTTGCGTTCCAGTAGTTTAGGGGGGAGTTGGAGGAGAAAATCTATTAACACGTCATCAAATCAGTATGCATAGTTCGTGGTTCGTCACACCCAGTCTAACATGATCACACGAGTAAAGTCATCAAGTAACGCTAAGTAGAAGAGTGACGAGCCGGATCATCGGAGTAGTTACCTTCATCTCAAGTTCGCTGGTCACGGTGCTCCCAGAAGAGTAGGTGAGCCATCTACCATGGGTGGGGGAAAGGACTGGAATACACCATTGCTATAATTCGCTCGTGGCTCGAGTTGTTAATAGGGGCGTTTGATCAGCGACGGGGTGGATTGGGGGCCATTTCTCGCACTTGTTCTAGTCATATGACCAGTCATGGGTTATCCAGCCACAACAAGAATGACAATTTATCCCGCAACATCACGAATAGAAACTATTACAATAGCATTTGGAGCTGGTAATTGTAGTTTCAAAGCTCTGAAAGATCATCTAACAGTGGTAGTCAAAACAATGACAATCATAGTCACAAGGGTACGAGAGTGCCAGCAATTGTCACATCAAAATGTCCAACAACAGTTACAATCATAAAAATAACAGTTGCCGAACGAGAGTAGTTAACAGATATAAGAATGACCATGATGAGAAGCTGTAATTGTCGTAACTGTTAAGCGGTTGTACAGTATTGAAGGTAGCAATGCTGTTATTGTTATGACAGCTATCGTGACTTTTGTGTGTGGGGCCACTGTCGTTAATTTCGGTGTCATGTCTTTTCCATACTTATCACCACTGCCTGACTGCTACCGTTAGCGCTGTCTCTATGCTCGTTAGCTGTATCGCCATTGCAGAAATAATATTGTTGTAGCCCTTACTATCGACAATGTTGTTTCTGATAGTAATTAATGTTGCTGTCATTATTACTGACACCGTTATACATTACTACTATATTGTGATTATTATTGCTATTCATGCGTCAGTTGCCGCTTATCTCATTCGTTTTGTCCATTGTTATGACTATTCTCGTTACCTCCATCTGTGTGGCCAGTGACATTGTTCTCATTGCTATAGCTTTCCCATCCTCGTCGCTAGGCCTGCTCCTGTGACTGTTGTGACCAATATTTTTTATCACAGTTTGACGGTTACCGTTGGCGCTATAGTCGTATCACGAGTGTGAGAATAGTACTCTTTTAGCTCATACTATTGATATCATTGTGACCTTTACCAATCAATGTTGTTGTCGTTTTACAGTAAAACTTTTACTGATACTGTTATAGCTACTACTGTCACTACTGGTCCTCGTGTTGTGAGTATTATTGCTATTCAAACAACAATCTAACCAATAAAAATACTCAATGACAACAGTGAGAATAACGATTGATAGCCACAAGATTACGAATAAAAACAATGA
>NW_003210051.1:0-1078 GCF_000006405.1 Perkinsus marinus ATCC 50983
TCTGACAGGTAAGAGGTTAACCAAGGAAAACACGAAAGACCCAGACGCAACGTATGGTCAGTACTTTGGCATGGCCAGTTGACCCTGCACAGCTCAGCCCAGCGCGCTTTCGAGTCTTTGTTTAAGAGTGAGAGTACAACTGCATAGCGCCCACATGGTCCGTTGCTTTCTTGAGGGATACAAGCACCATCGTCGTCGCGCGCTGAGAGTGGTTAAGACTGTTACAATAACACCTGTGCCCTCCCCTCGTCAACTGTGGAATTCTGGGCAGGGTGACGAGTAGTCGCGCTTGCATGCAATGTAAAGATCGTGATAATCTGGGGTCTGAGAGAACACAATGATATAGAAGTAACAATCTGCCAGATTGGATCTGGTTCGCCATATAATATAGTTCTCATGGGCGATCGAGCTTCTGCAGAGATGGCTGGATGAAGATTCAACAATTCGGTTGATCCTGACGCTCTAAACGTCCCAAGAAAGACCCAAAATGCTTTCATAGATGATTGAAAGGAATGGGGACTATGTCAGTTATTCAACTACAGCCGAATACATACTATGTAGCGTAGGGTATCTACTCTCATAGCAAAATGTCAACGTTGAAGAAATCGTTTCATCGCAAGCATAAGTTGAGTGCGATAGATCTCACGCCAAACTTCTCAGAATGCCACTCTTGACTCGGAACGTATCGGGTGCCCCAAATAAAATGTGCTTTGTCTGTAAGTCGCAGAGTTCAACGAATTTTTAAGTGATAGCTAACTAGAAGGTACCTTTGAATTCTAGATATGATTTGGCTCTGTAGAGCTATGCACAATCAAATCACGCAAAATTGCTCAAAATCCATGCAAAAAAAGTTCAGCCCAATTTCTTGGTGATAAATCAAAGCGATATGAGAAAATGCAGGAGTACCACCCAAAGGCTGGGACCCTAACTTATCTAACAGGTAGATAGATCAAGAAGTTTGGTCGTACTCGGTGAATGTCAGCGTCGACAGAATCATCGGACAATACGAATTCTAGCACATATAAATTTCACTCTGCTCACTTTAGTGGGGCACCACACTCATATAATGAGCTTGTAC
>NW_003216090.1:0-2687 GCF_000006405.1 Perkinsus marinus ATCC 50983
GTCCAGCGTTTCGGCATTACACGGAATAAGCGGTGGTCTAAACATGCGTCTTTCTTGCATTCACAGGAAAATTGGCACTTGGGCGTGTAATCCGCACTGCGGCGATGGGTAGCCGCCCTTACGTTTCATCTTATATAAAGGATTGAGCTCGATAACCATGTCTTGTGGTGGTTAATTGCTACTAGCAATATGCCTACTAGCCGATCTACTGTAGTTCAATTTCTGAAAGCTCTCTTCTTAATGATGGGAGCCTCCCATTGGGAGGCCGCGGTCGTCCATGCAAAGGTAACTTCCGACAAGACGGCTTTTTCGAGCTTGGAGTGTGGGGGATAATTTTGCTACGCGCTTTGGAAAATTGTTAATCAACTAGACCTGTCACTCACTGTGAGTGACTCACACTACAACCCGTATAACTCAATGGTCAAGGCCTGACCATGAACCTGTGAATTTTATGGCGAGCGCGGTGATAAAACGCGCTCATGATATTGCGCGCGCCCGGTAGAAGGAAATATTCGAGTCGGCAGTTTCTGGTCATTTCTGTAAGCGAATCTTTCGCTATTCTCATAAATAAGCTATAACAATATGTTGGAACGATCAACAAAGGCTTTTGAAGTGAACTAATGCAAAAACAGCAGGAAAACGGAAATTTCCCTCGGGAAAAAATAATTTTTTTTCCCTTCCGGGAAATCAGGAAATTTCCCGGGGGAAAATTTTCCTTTTTTCCCATCGGACAAACCCTGCTTTACTGTGATGAAGGTAATGTTGCTGTAGAGGTGGCGAAAACGATGAGAAAGTCCCTGTGTCTCCTGAAGGATAGCGCAGTCATACTCATGTGAACCAAGTCCTTCAGCAAGCAAACGCACCGCATCTACAGTTAGGCCGCCTGTGTTCCAGGAACAGAGGCGAACCTCAGCGCAGCGGCGCCGCTGCAAGCTCTCCGGATACCAGAGCCTGGTAGTTAGGCAGGCACAGTCAGAAATCCGAATGACTCGTCTCATCAGCGAGTAGATCCGAACATTGGGAAACGCCTTGTGCTTCATGGCAAGCTTCATGGTATGCAGACCATTTCGGAGGAGAGCACACAAGCAGCCCCGCTGGAGCATAGGCGACAGGAGATTCAAAGCTTCACACAATCTACTTGAATAGGCTACCAGTCCTTTAACATCAGATATACGTCCCAATTTGGTCCTTAACAACGAGACTGATGGAGCTTTCATTCCATAGCAAGTGCGGCATGCTAGGAAAGCAGCTGCAGATCCAGTATTCATACCAGCCCAAAAGAAGATCTCAACAAGCTTGGTGAGTCGCACATTGCGAAGGATCATGCGCACACATCTAGCCATGATGCTCCGTGTGGCTATCGGCATGTTGCAACACGTAGATTGGTCGAAACACGGCATCGGGGAGATTTCTCGCCAGGCTCGTATTCCCATCCGTATGTTTCTTCTCCTCAAAGATCTGCGGTACCATCTTCTCACTCTAGCAGCAAGCGATGGTTTCCCACGACGAGTCCGATTAAGTCTCCGCCCTTGTGTCTGTTCCTGCATCTCGTCCTGTGAAGGTGGAGCAGGGCACCAGCGTTCCCGCGTGGAGGGTGGGGCGGACATTTCCAGAGGGGATCGGGAAATAAAGAAAACGCTCACGTGATGCTCCAAGCACCATGCTCGGCGTCATGTTTAACCGTGATGCCATCACGGTGATGGTTGAGATAAACCGCCCCGTAGAATGAATTCAGGTAAATGGCTGGTTGTGATCACGGATGGGGGTGAATGAACACATAGAAAACCCTTGAACACGTGGTATGGTAAGAAGCTATCATTGAAATCATCCCTGAAAGTATTCCGTCGACGATTGTCACCGGTGCAGTACTGATTATGCACGTGTGAGGAAAGTGGCTGATGCGTAGTTCTAGTTGAAGATGATTCGGTGGTAAACAGTGTCCATGGGACACATCCTGCGATAGCTGAGATTAGACAATGCGCATCATTGTCGATGAATGCCCTTCGTTGGAGAGCATCGCATCGATTTGAGATTTTCAGGTCCACAGGTTGTTCAACTGGAATTAGCTTCTCAATTGGAAACTCTCAACCTGAACCCTTCACTCCAGTTTGAGGCATGCACGAGCGAGTCGTGGAGGCCTCCAGCTCTAAAGTGGACTCATCAATGCTCCGAGCATTCATGATGCTCAGCGAAATGCTCCTACTACAAGCATTATGCTCGTAGTAGGGACCGGCTTCTGATAGGATCAGGTATCGTCACAGACGGTGACTCACAGTCTGAGACGCTCAGGGCCTTTAGAGTCCGGCTCACCAAGGACATCCCGGGTAATACCCAATGCGTTTGCTCTGGCCATCACATCATGCGTTTGCTTGCTTCATTAACTAGCACCAGCTTTACTGGACTTCAGACAAGTCTGCGACAAGTCACTCTGGATGACTCATTTGTCGTCAAATGGAGCACCGCCAACCTTCAGGCTCGGTCATTAGGTGTAGGAAAAGTTGTAGATACTATCTTCTCGAGAGCCTTGCGCCAATTCTCATGTGTATGTTGAGCTCCATCAGAGCCACCTGTGCCGGACCGTCCCTATTCTGTCACCGTTGTGTCTGTGGCGTACAGCTCGCAGTATCTTTAATCTGTGATGCTAGTCGGTTCGTGAGTATTTCATAGAACTATTAGAGCACTCATAT
>NW_003204575.1:0-599 GCF_000006405.1 Perkinsus marinus ATCC 50983
CCGGCTCTAGGGATCGATCCGGAGACCTCCTCTACAAAAACCTAGTCCTCATGTCGCTACCGAGAATTCGGTAGAGGACTCAAAAAAGAGAGCGTGTGATATCACAGCGTATATGAAAGGCGACAATATCAATGCTGAGAGCTCAGCTGCCCCGTCCAGCTGTGAATCTGCCACGAGTCGACGATATCTCTTTATGAAAGTACATGTGTTCCTCAGGAAAACCCAGCTATGAAGGAGGCCGAGAAGATAGCCAAGAACCCTGTGGAGGAAGACTCTGCTGTGAACGAGATTTCAGCATCTCAGGTGAGTTACCGGGACTGGGAATCGAACCCACGACCTCCCGGTCACAGGTTTCCACCCCTGAGCCGCCTGAGCCAGTGCCCACTGAGGCTCCTGAAGAGGAGTCTAAGGAGAAGCCCCCGGAGGTAAGCTTGGAACTGGAATATGGCGCTTATAAATATCAAACATTGGTATCAGCTCTTTAATTCCCAGAACGTCAGTCTGGACCTGAGTATGCCCTGACTGTTGCTAAATGCTTCGGATCGAAGTACTCGATCTCAATAGCTCTGACAGAGATGGAACGATGTCGAGCAAACTCT
>NW_003212712.1:0-1762 GCF_000006405.1 Perkinsus marinus ATCC 50983
TGGAGCCTTCTGCCCCAAGGCCACTCTAAGGAGCTAATTTCATGTATTTAGTGAGGTATATGTATTATTACTACTATACGCCTGCGATTGGAGCTGATGATGAAGTCTCGGGTTATGAAAAATGCCACATTTTAATGATTAGCCTCTAATAGTCACTTTGGAGCGCAACTGAACTTTAACAGCTCGAGCATATGCCATAAATATTATCACGCGATCTCCGCGTTTTCGAAGGAGGTGGAAGAAGGGGGAAAAGGGGGGGGTTCGGGGAGAGAAAAAAATAGAGAAAGAACAGGTCAGCACATGACAGGTGGTATATCATATATTCTGGTCCAGAGCTCAGAAGGAATTCTACTATTGGCTCGGTGATCCCGCAAGAAGATTTCTTCAGTTCAATTCACTGTCGAGTTGAAAGGGATTTCCTCACTGAAATTATAGTTAGGGTAGTTTGGTACAGTTTTGTAGTTACCTATTTGTAATCTATTAACCTCTCGCGGATTGGTAACTCAAGATGTCAACATAATATTAGAATCTCGAGTTATCCATGAATCAAATCTGGATCATTATACTACCGGTGCATATGATCAACAAAATACTTATATTTCTTACGCGTCTGAGAGGAGTCGTAAAATGTCCTTTCCTAACGTGACTCAAGCCCAAAACAGTGGACGAAGTGGAACTCAGGAAAGTCGACTGAAGGTCCACCAGGGCGACTTCCTTCTTCTTCATCTATTCTCGGCGTCAAGTCCAACTCTCTATCATGCTACATATCGCATATTCGCTGCGAAGAGTACTATTACCTCTTAGGGGCAAACCGGCCCCCTCTCAGGAGGCGACGTTACGAAGTAGCAAAAGGACAGATATTAATTTGCTAGTATGTACATTTTCTGCTTCTTTTGTTGTTGTGTGGGAACGTAGTGGCTGATATACAAAACAGCTAAGTGAGACTCACTTCGCAAGTACTCCAAGTACGTTGCCAATATAGGTTGCGCTTTTAGCAAGTGCTCTCATAAGAAAAACGAATCATATGTATTTATAGAGGTAATGGACATATCATAGGTAGTACATTCCATTCATAGGTAGTATTATGGGTATTCTATTATTCATTTTATATCATCATTGATCTGAGGTAATTCTAATAATAAAACGGAATATAACAAATAACTTTATTCTAATGTGCAAATTGCTGCTTTTATGTGTAAGCGTATCGCCATTATAAAAAAGAGCAGTTTGCCGTTTTGCGAATAAGCAACTCCTAGTACGACACTAGAGATTTCTGAGGATGACAAAAGTAACTCGTCACGCGTGAACGTCAATTCGACCTGTATGAATATGGTTCAACCACAACCACATCCACCAGCATACAATTCACCATCAGAAATTGGATCGTTCAAAGGCTTCCTATAAACAGCATCCTCACCATGCCTGTAGTAGAGATAATTATCAGGTGTGACAGTGAAACCTTCAGTACCAGGGATGCCGAGGTTGACGTACATTTTCGAGGCCTGATAAGAGTATGGCAACCAAGCTGTGACACCAGTGTCAACACGAATGTACATATAAGGTGCCAAGTAACGGATGCTCGTAGGCTTGTTGAGACCCTCTGGACTATCATAAGGAATACCCTTGATGAGCAAGTTGTTTGGTAGACTAACTTGAGAACCGGCAACCCAACCAAGAGTCTTCCAACCGGTACCATAGGGAATGCGTTCGAAACCAAAGACGCCGTTCCAAGTGTTGGCAGTCACATACAACCTATCAGGAT
>NW_003213925.1:0-2773 GCF_000006405.1 Perkinsus marinus ATCC 50983
GATTCACATAATCGATCAATTGGGCGCGCGCTAAACCCCAACCCCACCTTCCGTATTCAGCATCGAAGCAACCTTCTTTGCGTGGAAGAGCTCCTTGGTCGACCACCTGGTCAGGTCCCGTGAACCCCATCGCTAGCAGAGCCAGGTCGCAGGGATAAGTGTGTTCCGAACCTGAGGAGGAATAAAAGTACATGAAAGAATCGCGATGAAAGTACATGCCAATTTGATATGCAAATGTGTGTAGGACAAATGATAGTGAACAAGTTGTCGCTATCATCACAGTCCCAAACGGGTACTCTCATCATCACAACACATGTTCATAGCTATCGTTACATTGTATATGCGATATATCGATTATCATGAACCTCGGAAAATAACACCCATTCGTTATCAAATTCACACGTACTGTCACAAATCAGTAACGAGGAGTCTGCGAGAGATACGAGCGAAAGTGTACATAGAAAATAACTACATCAACTGATTCCACCGCGAACACCATTCCAATGCTGACGGAAACATTCATGGAAAAAGTTAATTCCAATCGAAATCCATATAAGTCATTTATCAGCAAAATGTACATCCTAATACACTCTCCAGTGTTCTGGTAATAGCATTTCTAGTCAATAGCATTCCATTGTGGAATGCTATTGACTAGAAATGCTATTCTCTTAATTTTGCGCTTGTGCGGTATGGAATTTCCATACCGCACAAGCGAAAATTTACATACGAAATAACGGCGTCAGATCGTGCCACGTTTACCTGCTTTCAGAAAAGGACGAAAAACCACATCCTAAAGCTGATGAAAACCTCATTGGAAATAAGCTCATCCTAATAGAAATTGGGTCATTTCGGAATGATATCAGCGAATATACTATGACACAGCATCACTTCGAAGAGAAAATAATAATTACTACTCATATATACCTACACTAATCAATACTCGATCAAAAGGGCAAAGGCTCACCTTCAACAGGCTTAGTGGTTCTCGCGACCAGATCGAACGATACCCGTACAGTCTCGATGCCTTTCAACACACCGTCCTCTCCCACAAACGTCTTAGTTTGGACTTCGTACTCTCTGGGATCTCTATCATGAATGGCTCGCACCTATAGTGTGAACCAAACCGTTTTATAAAGTAATGTTTTCAACGCCTTCAATTTCGAAAGTTAACATAATAACACTCCTTTTACGCGAAGTGGTGAAAAACGCGGCATTCGCCGTGATATGCAGTAGTCGTGAAATATGTTTTTCACTAGTGTTCTTCATATCACGAGGGTTAAACTCCGATGTAAATCGACTGACACCAACGTTTTATAAGCCTTCCATAGTCTATAGTCGTACTACTCCCAAATTGAAATATGCATAACTGCTCAATAACACACTATAGCTATGCCACCACCAGGATTCGAACCCGAGACCTCACCTCCTCGTGGGCATACTCAACTCTATACACATCCTCGTCCCAGAAGGGCCATCGGCTCTTCACCTTTGATGCCGCCTGACGAAACCGATAGAAAAACCGATTTTTTGTCAAAAACCAACCCCCAAAACGGGAAAAGCATTTTGATAATGTCCATTATCAAACTATGATAATAGATTCATATATTCTAATAATTGCGAAGCGAGCGGAGTATATACGGTAATTTAGCGCATTTCCTGTGCCTTCATTTTTTCACATTATTTCTCTACGACTACATCAGTTGAGTTCTCGAGGCACATACCATTCGGGAAAGTAAACTCATATATGTCGCGAAAAACATGGGGATACTCATTGATTGTGTTCGTTTCTATGCCAGTTGTTTCCTTGGCTATTGCTCCGTGTCGCAGTGCATATCTTAGCCTAGCGTCAAGTGAGCCTACTATTGATTATATTGATAGATAAGTTCTTCCTACAAGTCCTCTAGTTGTGGCGTTCCCTCAATGGGAGATAAGGAAGGCCTACCGACCCCCAACACTCTCATCACCAACCTATGCCGTGTACTGACCAAAACCGTTGTACACCATGACCGTCAGCAAGCGGAAAATGCCCGCGCCGGGGATCGAACCCGGGATAATTACGAGCACCCCGAACACCATTTCTTCATCATTTACTCATCTCCCGTATTTCCGTGCACCGTGACTGTTAACAATAAAAAAATGCTCGAAAAAAGCCCTCGCCGGGGATCGAACCCGCGCTCATCACGAAGTTTATATCAAAATAACAAGGAGATCTCCACAGACAACCACGTGGACTCACCAGCCTTCTAGAAAACTGCAGAACGCTTTCCGCGCCCAGACGGATCGCCGTGGCAACACAATCAACAGCAGTGTCGCCTCCACCAATGACCACCACCTTACGACCAGCACAGTCGATGAACCTACTCAAGAAAATGTCGCGCGCCACGAAATTAAACATCAAATTTACTTATCGTCATCGTGCTCAGAGTCCAGCCAACTCTTCTGCGATAGTGAGAGGAAGTCCATCGCCTGAGACCGCAGAAAAAAATTGTCAAGCTCATCACGAAGAGTCGTCAACGAGTAAATTACACTGGAAATAAAAACGATTTCGTGTGTGTGAGTTTATAGATACCAACGCCTGCGACAATGCGGCTCAGATGAGGATCGATATGCTACGATAGTATGATCCATATTATTACTATTAGATATTGGAGTTTCACGACCACCCGTTTTACGTGAAGTGGCGTCGTAAAACTCGGTGAAAAACGCGATATTCGCGGTGATATGCAGTAGTCGTGAAATGTGTTTTTCACATCACTAGGGTGGTGAAACTCCA
>NW_003208017.1:0-1670 GCF_000006405.1 Perkinsus marinus ATCC 50983
GCTGCTCCTCCACCGAGGACAAAACCCAGTCTCTCATCTGCTTCAGTTGAGAGACTAGAGGAGCAAACGAACTTGCCTGAGTGGCCGTAATATTTCATCGTTCTACTTGACCTCGGGGTCATCTGTATCGCTGCTGGCTTTGATAATGACATGGGGCTCGTGCATCAGTTGCTTCCGTTATGGCCGGTCATTATGGGTTACTTTTCGGTGGACCCGGGTGTGCATACTCCTCTGATGTCTGTGACCTTTGCGATTTAGAGGATCATTGTTGTCCAAAATCAATGGCGCAGCTGTCTGCTTGAGGCCATATGGCTGCGGTCTGTGCTATCATTGGTACCTTCTGTGTATCTTTCAACATATTTGGCGGAATCTGAACTAGTAAACGTTTGTTGGGTATGTTCCGAATGTAAAGCTATCGTGTAATTGGCAGTCGCAATGATGACGTTCTCACAACGAGTATCATTGATTTCGCTAGAATGTTGAGTTCTTGTTGTATTGGAGTCGACTACTACGTTACCTCGAATGTATCAAGTCCATTGGATAACAGAGTTTGCTGCTGACTGTTTCCGGCTGGCCTCAACGCTGAGTCGTGTTGTAGTTTTAGTGATGTGGTGGGGTGTGATGATGATGGACTATGTTAATCTCGCTCGCCCGATTGATAGACTGTACGGGACGACTTAGAGTAGAACTAGAAAAAATCAGTAGTGGTCTTGAAGTAGATGTACTTCTTGGTGGTTCAGTCGCGTCGTTAGACGGAGGTGTAGAGGGAGTTAAACCTGTTGAATCATGAGGAAATGCACAGCGATCACGGTTAGACAATTTCATTCCAGATCTAAGTAACATCCCGTGTAGCTTGTAACACGATCAGGTGAGGCAATAGAGATTACGATGCGATACTAGTGAGGACTGGTTAACTCAAGTAGAACTAGAGTTAGGATGAGGTAGCAGATCACACAATCAGTCACTGGACTCAGTCCAGTCTAACAATTACCAACTAGAATTCTAACTTCCTAGCTTAGAGAAAACCAGAGACGGATCTAACCGTTTCTAGTATCCAAAACCGTTAGATAGATGCATCCGAGCGAGAATAATAATATTATAGTTCAACAATGATTACGCCACTTTTGTACTAATCCACTTTTGTACCAAATCAAGTAGCGCTCGGCCCTATTTTAAAAACTTCCCTTCGGGAAGCGCTTCGCTCCGCGAACCACTTCTGTGCTAAAATCGTTCCTTTTGTGGAAAATTTGACCCAGTTGATTGAGCTTGTACCACTCTCAAACCACTTCTGAACCAAATGAAATAGCGCTCGCCTTAGAACAAAAATAGCAAATAGTTGATCGAATAGCTCTCCGTCAGGTCGAAAACAGAGTAGAGGTCCTGACTCAAGGAAGTACTATTCCTGATGACATCGTGGATATGTGGATGGCTATGCTCTGTCGGCAGGGTGGGGTTACACCTGCTCGAGGCGTATTGGTGGGAACAACTCACTTCGGCTTCTTGCGGGTCCCTGATAGCATCCTGAAAGGCCGTGAGCTCTATCTCCAATCCGTTCTGGATCCGACATGTGGACACTATGCCGCATCTGGCGTTGTGGATGGTCAGGTGAAATTTATGGACAGTATGAATATGTCGGTCCCGTCTTCGGGTTTTTTGTACAAGCCCTACGC
>NW_003208788.1:0-2053 GCF_000006405.1 Perkinsus marinus ATCC 50983
CAACAGCACATAGTTGCAAAAAAATAAGTTTCCAAATCTCGGCGACTAACAGTAGAATACTAACAGTGTTGTTAAGCAGATACATGTTCGCTTTATTGTTGTTGTTCACACACATAGGAACATTTTTAAAATACTTTTCCCCTCACTGTAGAAATATGTTGTTAGAATTTATTGGAATTTCACAAAAACCCGTTTTACGTGAAGTGGCGTAAAACTCAATGAAAAACTAGGCGATATTCACGTGTGTTTCGCTAGCGTTTTACATATCACTAGGGTGGTGAAACTCCACAAAATCAAACCAATCATGAATTTTGTAATTTTCCAAATTCACCTTCAGTTTAGCTTCAGTTTCTCTCAACTTTTCCCGATTCTCCAGAGACTTCATAAAAATATCCACGTCTTCTCTCGGGAATCTGATATCAATAAAAAAGGAATTTTCCCTGTGCTGTTTTTGGTGTTCGTAACGATAAAATTGGAAAAGTATATGCACATGGTCAACTACATGTGTTGGTGAGAATATGGAAATTCTGGGAAGAAATTATTGTTGATTTTTGTACACTTCTACCCAAAATCGTGTGTGAGTTGGTAGAATATAGAGATAACATATACCTAATATTAATAATTACTATTAGGAATATTACAAAGTGATATACGATAATGAATTCACACTGATTGCTAATGATAATACGAATATATTCATTATTGGTATTATACCAAATCGAGTAAGATAATATCCTAATACACACTATATGTTTACCGCCATAATGAACATTGAAAATAATAAGATAACTAATAATTATATAATCTAATGTATCATCTCTAGGTCAACGTATATAACTATTCAGGAAACTAACGAGCTCAGGTGAGGAAAGCAATTATATATTCCCAAACCGTCATCATAATGGTGCTGGAATTTTCAACAGATTTCTCATGAGTTTCTTCCTGGGATTAAATTTAACACGTAAAATTCGATTTTGGAACTCAGAAGAGGACCTTCACCCGTTCCGCATAAAGTGGCGTAACCAGTTCAACACATTTTTCACTGCTCACAAAATTATTTTCATACGTGAAACTCCGTCCCACACTTCACGTTACTCTCCGTTGAGCCTCCTCCCCTTTGCGTTGTCTTTCAAAGAAGTCGATGATTCGGTTGTGTCAGAAAAGGTTAATAACGACGACGTCATGAGAGGCGGGGTTGAGATCTGATGAAATTCTTTCTACTACAATATGTGTTTACTCTCCTCAGCGGAGCTTAGTTATTTTCAGAACTGTATCGTAAGAATATTAAAGTTTCACCACTCGTTTTACGTGAAGTGTCGTGAAACTCGGTGAATAACTAGGCGATAGGAAGTGAATTAAAAACACTTCGCAAATTACCACATTTCACATAAAACACTCTCGGTATTTCGCGAAAAACGCGAAGAACTCAGTGTTTTACACCATTTACTTTTCAACGTATCTGTGGAAATTTACGTGTGGTTCTGGTGAAGTATTCAGTGACGCCTCCGACCGTATTGCAATGCAAGGTGATGACGTTATTGAAACAGAAGTTGAAATCTAATTGGATTTCATCTATCACAATATGCGTATAGCATTGGAGTTTCATCCGTTTTGCGTGAAGTGGCGTAAAACTCTGTGAAAAACTAGGCGATATTCGCGGTGGTATGCAGTAGTAGTGAAATATGTTTTATCACTCAGTGTTTTTCATATCACTAGGGCGGCGGTGAAACTCCAATAAATTTTGTGATATATGCAAACCTTCCTAGTGATAGCCAATAATACTGTAACACGATTGTTGTCGACGAATCAGTAGAGCTAACTTCTGTCAATGCGATGATCATCATCTACTATGGTGTTACCCCCGCGATATGAAATACAAATTTCACATTTCTCTAGAATGTGTTCTTACCGCCTGACAGGACTCTTATTGCGGAGCATATACCGCAACAACAGATACTTTCGCGTTGTGCATGCGTGCAGAATTATTCTGGCTCAACTACGAAGCATGGGAGGCTATCAGATAGATCAAACGACTCCTCTATATGCGGAGGTG
>NW_003203815.1:0-1023 GCF_000006405.1 Perkinsus marinus ATCC 50983
TGTGGTGATGTTGATGATAATGATCATGATGATGACTGCTAAAGTCGATAATAATAACGGCATTGCTGACGATAGCGATGTTCATGATCATGATGATGATGCCAAAGCCGATAATAATAACGGCATTGATCATGATAGCGATGTTCATGATCATGATGATGACTGCTCAAGCCGATAATAATAACGGCATTGATGATGATAGCGATGTAACATCGCCGATGTTCATGATTATGATCAGGATGCCAAAGCTGATAATAATGACGGCATTGATGAAGATAGTGGTATTTATGATCATAGCGATGATGATGATGATGATGATAATGATGATGATGGTGATGACGATGCAGCATCGTCGATGCTAGAGTCGATAATAATAACGGCATCGATGATGATAGTAACTAGGCCTTCGTGACGAAGGGCGGAGCTCACTTAGTCCACGTCTATCGATTCGATCAATGAATTTGACATAGGTCGCCGGTTCGATCCCTGGGTAGGACATTCCTCCGTCTTTAAAATTTTCCTGCATATCTCTTCGAGCTGTTCGAGTTTTCCCATTTTTCCCAAAAACCCTCTGCATATAGAGAAGTCGTTCGATCTATCTGATAGCCACCCACGCTTCGTAGTTAAGCCGGAATAATTCTGCACGCACGCACAACGCGAAAGTGCCTGTTGTTGCGGTATATGCTCCGCTCGCTTCGCTCGTTCCGCAATGTTTAGGATCATAACGATGATGATGATGCTAAAGCCGATAATAATGACGGCATTGATGATGATAGTGAAGATCTCGATGATAATACTCTGTGCTCACGTGGTGACGTTCAGGGTTGTTCGGGCTCGAAAGAAAAAATTCTTTCAAGCGGAAATTTCCCGAAATTTCGGGAAAAATAGAAGTGGTCGAAATTTCCAGAATTTTCAGGCGAGGTCGTGGGTTCGATCCGCGGCTCCGCCAGTTTTCCATTTTTCGCCATCCACGCGCGAGTCAGAGAGGGACGTACGGAAGCCACAAACGACCCACTCCTCGAA
>NW_003203153.1:0-27016 GCF_000006405.1 Perkinsus marinus ATCC 50983
TTTTGATCCTCACCTTGAAGGCAATGATCCATGCAGCTTGCCCCGCTCCCCTTGGACAATGATGCTTATTTCGGACCTTCCTTGAAGAAGGAACCTTGTCCAGGGGGTGGAGGGGGAGATGTTCAATAAGTGCATGTACTCTGAGAATACGCGGTGCCAAAAAGGGTCGTCACTGGCATTCACCTTTCGGCTGCAGCCCAGAGAGTGGACCTGATATTTACCTTGAGCCAGATGGCTACGGTGATATACTATGGTCGGAATAGCAGTCGTGCTGGTTGCACAAACTTCCCACTGCGTCTCGAAATTCCTAAATGCGACCGTGTGCCCCTCTGTTACTATGTTCTTCTGATCCGTTCTCTTTGATGATCTCCCCCAGTCTCCTCATCTCATCCATCTTCAAGTGTTCAGGGCATAAGTGCTGTTAATAATAATAATGACCAACCACACACTATAAAAGAAGACCACTGCATGTAATCGGGCGCGAGTTCAATTCCCGGGTACAGGACTTTTCGGTCATTTGATGTCAGGCTGTGGGTTCGATTCCCGCTAGCTGTATTTCGACTGACCCAGGTACGATACCCGGGTACGATGCTCGGGTGCGATACCCAGGTTCGATTCCCGGAGACTGCAGTTTTCTTACAAGCGTATCTTCATCATTCATGATCAATACGAAGGTTCGATTCCTGCCAACTACATTTCACTTTAGCTATGTTCAACTCTCGGTGGCTGCAACTCTTCCATGGATCTATCAATCATGTCCGATACGTGGGTTCAATTCGTGCTGAATGCATTTCATCTCATATCCAGGTTCGATGCCCAGTCATGGAAATTCTCCCATGACTATGTCGTTTTAAACCTTCGATTCCATTCCCAATGCTAGCGCGTTCTTTGGGTTGCTTACCTTATACAACTCCTGACTCCCTCCACTATCTGTTGGGTGTCGCAGATTACTCCGCGCGCAGCCGAATTTGACTCAATCCAGCTCGATAACTGGCATCGTCGACCCCAAACCTGAAATAAATGGTATTCACCACTCCCATTATCTCCAATTCCAAGATACTTCGGAAATCGTTGGTATTCTAAAGGTTGGATTATGACACTCTAGATGCCATTCTCTCCCATCACCACTGCTTCGTTAGCAGAATGGAGTCACATCTACTATACATCTACTATTATATTGAAGGAAACTTGTCACTCAGGGGCATTACCTCCGGGTGATTGGTGACGCCAAATTATCAAAAATGACTATCACAGATACTTCTTTCCCTAATTATTTTCCGAACGGCATCACCACCATTTTGGTCTCTATATGGCGCATTCCCGTAAAGTGAGTCCAGCGGCAAACACCAAACAATTCACTTGCAAAAGCCATCTAGTTTGCGCCGATAAGAAATCATCTTCAGCCGTGACGCTCATATTTTTTCCATTTCAAATCCGTGATGACGCCAAATTTCCGCGCATTCAGTTCAACTCACCCAGTAGAGTAGTCCTCCGCAAATGACTACTCACCATCGACCGCGATCGTGGTGCATCCCGATGAGAGCAATGACAACCACGCATGTTGACGACACAAAATCAGGGACATTTGAGGAAGAGACTACTGATGGCACGCATGTACTCCCTTACCACACTTCCAACACTTCTACTATCCTAAAAGCTTCTCTACGTCTCTACTTCGCATACCTTCTCGGCCTTTTGGCTATGATCAAGTGTAGTATCTGTTCTTATAAGTGTGACAACTTATATGTTAGCTACTGCTAACTTGAACTGTCACAACAATTTTTTACTGGGGAGTCGGTGGCTTTGGTCTCTGACCATGCTCCGACTCGACTGTCGCCTCAGCCCTGCACGAATTGCTGAGTGTGGCGGACCCGAGCCTCTATCGAGGCAACTTTAAATAATAATCAACAATCTATGAATTTCCAACTGGAATAAACTTGTCGAACATCGAGTTTTTCAACACTTCTCCCTACTTACCAGATTTCCACCATTAACTTTGTAAACAAGGCGAATGGGCGAAATTGATAGGTAACTTACCTGGCTGGCGTTGGGCGAGGCTCAAGCAGCTCGCTCTCGTGGGGCGGAGCAGCTCACTGCACGACTTCTGAGGACTGTAAAGCTCCAGGGCCTACCAAGTGTGGGTTCCACAGCGAAATTTCTGGTAGCGGTGGCGTAGCGCAAACGAAGAGATAGCGCTGCCACCAACTATAATATAATAAGAATCATCTATAGTCTGAGCCCTTTGTACTACAGTCAGAATCATATAATGATTCACTTAGTTTTTTAACTATACCTCAAATTCCCCATCCTTCTTTCATTTCCATATATGACCATACCTCCTCAAAGATATTACACTATATCACAGCGGTCATCTCAAAGCGAATCAATCTTTCGCCTTTTACTAAAGATTGCCGTGTGGCATGACTGCACACATGTGAACTTACACAATTTTTGCGGAGCCTATGCTCCAACTTAATAATGAAATGTACCATGATAAACTTGAAATATTCATGTAAACGTGAAAGTTTAAATTTTATGAACTTCTCGATAATTACCAATTGTCATACACTTCCGACTTTGCATATCATCCCACAATGTAAAAATCTACTATCCTTGCGGGAGGGGCAATAGCGCTATCTATGACGCCTTGCGGAGATGCGCTTTTTGCTAGTTGAAAACTACTCCAATTCCCGTCGCGAGATTCTAACGGATCCCGTCGCAATTTTTAGGGCGCCTCGCATGAGGCAACTTGTAATACAACTTGGCTACAAAATATCTCCAGCCCTTACAGTCACGCGATCCCCTACTTGAAACACTCTTTTGATGTCCTTTTTTGATCCTCAACCTTGAAGGCAATGATCCATGCAGCTTGCCCCGCTCCCCTTGGACAATGATGCTTATTTCGGACCTTCCTTGAAGAAGGAACCTTGTCCAGGGGGTGGAGGGGGAGATGTTCAATAAGTGCATGTACTCTGAGAATACGCGGTGCCAAAAAGGGTCGTCACTGGCATTCACCTTTCGGCTGCAGCCCAGAGAGTGGAACTGATATTTACCTTGAGCCAGATGGCTACGGTAATCTACCATGGTCGGAATAGCAGTCGTGGCGGTTGCATAAACTTCCCACTGCGTCTCGAAATTCCTAAATGCGACCGTGTGCCCCTCTGTTACTATGTTCTTCTGATCCGTTCTCTTTGATGATCTCCCCCAGTCTCCTCATCTCATCCATCTTCAAGTGTTCAGGGCATAAGTGCTGTTAATAATAATAATGACCAACCACACACTATAAAAGAAGACCACTGCATGTAATCGGGCGCGAGTTCAATTCCCGGGTACAGGACTTTTCGGTCATTTGATGTCAGGCTGTGGGTTCGATTCCCGCTAGCTGTATTTCGACTGACCCAGGTACGATACCCGGGTACGATGCTCGGGTGCGATACCCAGGTTCGATTCCCGGAGACTGCAGTTTTCTTACAAGCGTATCTTCATCATTCATGATCAATACGAAGGTTCGATTCCTGCCAACTACATTTCACTTTAGCTATGTTCAACTCTCGGTGGCTGCAACTCTTCCATGGATCTATCAATCATGTCCGATACGTGGGTTCAATTCGTGCAGAGTGCATTTCATCTCATAACCAGGTTCGATGCCCGGTCATGGAAATTCTCCCATGACTATGTCGTTTTAAACCTTCGATTCCATTCCCCATGCTAGCGCGTTCTTTCGACTGCTTACCTTAAATCACTCCTGACTCTCTCCACTATCTGTTGGGTGTCCCAGATTTCTCTGCGCGCAGCCGAATTTGACTCAATCCAGCTCGATAACTGGCATCATCGACTCCAAACCTGAAATAAATAGTATTCACCACTCCCATTATCTCCAATTCCACGATACTTCGAAAATCGTTGGTATTCTAACAGTTGGATTATGACACTCTAGATGACATTCTCTCCCATCACCACTGCTTCGTTAGCAGAATGGAGTCACATCTACTATTATATTCAAGGAAACTTGTCACTCAGGGACGTTCCCACCTGGTGATTGGTGACGCCAAATTATAAAAAATGACTATCACAGATACTTCTCTCCCTAATTGTTTTCCGAACGGCATCACCACCATTTTGTTCTCATATTGCGTATTCCCGTGAGAGTGAATCCAGCGGCAACCACCGAACAATCCACTTACATAAGCCATCTAGTTTGCGCCGATAAGAAATCATTTTCAGCCGTGACGCTCATTCCTTTTCCATTTCAAATCCGTGATGACGCCAAATTTCCGCGCATTCATTTCAACTCACCCAGAGTAGTCCTCCACGGGCAACTACTCACCATCGACTGCGATCGTGGTGCATCCCGATGCAGCAATGACAACCACGCATGTTGACGACACAAAATCAGGGACATTTGAGGAAGAAACTACTGATGGCACGCATGTACTCCCTTACCATACTTCCAACACTTCTACTATCCTAAAAGCTTCCCTACGTCTCTACTTCGCATACCTTCTCGGCCTTTTGGCTATGATCAAGTGTAGTATCTGTTCTTATAAGTGTGACAACTTATATGTTAGCTACTGCTAACTTGAACTGTCACAACAATTTTTCACTGGGGAGTCGGTGGCTTTGGTCTCTGACCATGCTCCGACTCGACTGTCGCCTCAGCCCTGCACGACTTGCTGAGTGTGGCGGACCCGAGCCTCTATCGAGGCAACTTTAAATAATAATCAACAATCTATGAATTTCCAACTGGAATAAACTTGTCGAACATCTAATTTTTCAACACTTCTCCCTACTTACCCGATTTCCACCATTAACTTTGTAAACAAGACGAATGGGCGAAATTGATAGGTAACTTACCTGGCTGGCGTTGGGCGAGGCTCAAGCAGCTCGCTCTCGTGGGGCGGAGCAGCTCACTGCACGACTTCTGAGGACTGTAAAGCTCCAGGGCCTACCAAGTGTGGGTTCCACAGCGAAATTTCTGGTAGCGGTGGCGTAGCGCAAACGAAGAGATAGCGCTGCCACCAACTATAATATAATAAGAATCATCTATAGTCTGAGCCCTTTGTACTACAGTCAGAATCATATAATGATTCACTTAGTTTTTTAACTATACCTCAAATTCCCCATCCTTCTTTCATTTCCATATATGGCCATACCTCCTCAAAGATATTACACTATATCACAGCGGTCATCTCAAAGCGAATCAATCTTTCGCCTTTTACTAAAGATTGCCGTGTGGCATGACTGCACACATGTGAACTTACACAATTTTTGCGGAGCCTATGCTCCAACTTAATAATGAAATGTACCATGATAAACTTGAAATATTCATGTAAACGTGAAAGTTTAAATTTTATGAACTTCTCGATAATTACCAATTGTCATACACTTCCGACTTTGCATATCATCCCACAATGTAAAAATCTACTATCCTTGCGGGAGGGGCAATAGCGCTATCTATGACGCCTTGCGGAGATGCGCTTTTTGCTAGTTGAAAACTACTCCAATTCCCGTCGCGAGATTCTAACGGATCCCGTCGCAATTTTTAGGGCGCCTCGCATGAGGCAACTTGTAATACAACTTGGCTACAAAATATCTCCAGCCCTTACAGTCACGCGATCCCCTACTTGAAACACTCTTTTGATGTCCTTTTTTGATCCTCAACCTTGAAGGCAATGATCCATGCAGCTTGCCCCGCTCCCCTTGGACAATGATGCTTATTTCGGACCTTCCTTGAAGAAGGAACCTTGTCCAGGGGGTGGAGGGGGAGATGTTCAATAAGTGCATGTACTCTGAGAATACGCGGTGCCAAAAAGGGTCGTCACTGGCATTCACCTTTCGGCTGCAGCCCAGAGAGTGGAACTGATATTTACCTTGAGCCAGATGGCTACGGTAATCTACCATGGTCGGAATAGCAGTCGTGGCGGTTGCATAAACTTCCCACTGCGTCTCGAAATTCCTAAATGCGACCGTGTGCCCCTCTGTTACTATGTTCTTCTGATCCGTTCTCTTTGATGATCTCCCCCAGTCTCCTCATCTCATCCATCTTCAAGTGTTCAGGGCATAAGTGCTGTTAATAATAATAATGACCAACCACACACTATAAAAGAAGACCACTGCATGTAATCGGGCGCGAGTTCAATTCCCGGGTACAGGACTTTTCGGTCATTTGATGTCAGGCTGTGGGTTCGATTCCCGCTAGCTGTATTTCGACTGACCCAGGTACGATACCCGGGTACGATGCTCGGGTGCGATACCCAGGTTCGATTCCCGGAGACTGCAGTTTTCTTACAAGCGTATCTTCATCATTCATGATCAATACGAAGGTTCGATTCCTGCCAACTACATTTCACTTTAGCTATGTTCAACTCTCGGTGGCTGCAACTCTTCCATGGATCTATCAATCATGTCCGATACGTGGGTTCAATTCGTGCTGAATGCATTTCATCTCATATCCAGGTTCGATGCCCAGTCATGGAAATTCTCCCATGACTATGTCGTTTTAAACCTTCGATTCCATTCCCAATGCTAGCGCGTTCTTTGGGTTGCTTACCTTATACAACTCCTGACTCCCTCCACTATCTGTTGGGTGTCGCAGATTACTCCGCGCGCAGCCGAATTTGACTCAATCCAGCTCGATAACTGGCATCGTCGACCCCAAACCTGAAATAAATGGTATTCACCACTCCCATTATCTCCAATTCCAAGATACTTCGGAAATCGTTGGTATTCTAAAGGTTGGATTATGACACTCTAGATGCCATTCTCTCCCATCACCACTGCTTCGTTAGCAGAATGGAGTCACATCTACTATACATCTACTATTATATTGAAGGAAACTTGTCACTCAGGGGCATTACCTCCGGGTGATTGGTGACGCCAAATTATCAAAAATGACTATCACAGATACTTCTTTCCCTAATTATTTTCCGAACGGCATCACCACCATTTTGGTCTCTATATGGCGCATTCCCGTAAAGTGAGTCCAGCGGCAAACACCAAACAATTCACTTGCAAAAGCCATCTAGTTTGCGCCGATAAGAAATCATCTTCAGCCGTGACGCTCATATTTTTTCCATTTCAAATCCGTGATGACGCCAAATTTCCGCGCATTCAGTTCAACTCACCCAGTAGAGTAGTCCTCCGCAAATGACTACTCACCATCGACCGCGATCGTGGTGCATCCCGATGAGAGCAATGACAACCACGCATGTTGACGACACAAAATCAGGGACATTTGAGGAAGAGACTACTGATGGCACGCATGTACTCCCTTACCACACTTCCAACACTTCTACTATCCTAAAAGCTTCTCTACGTCTCTACTTCGCATACCTTCTCGGCCTTTTGGCTATGATCAAGTGTAGTATCTGTTCTTATAAGTGTGACAACTTATATGTTAGCTACTGCTAACTTGAACTGTCACAACAATTTTTTACTGGGGAGTCGGTGGCTTTGGTCTCTGACCATGCTCCGACTCGACTGTCGCCTCAGCCCTGCACGAATTGCTGAGTGTGGCGGACCCGAGCCTCTATCGAGGCAACTTTAAATAATAATCAACAATCTATGAATTTCCAACTGGAATAAACTTGTCGAACATCGAGTTTTTCAACACTTCTCCCTACTTACCCGATTTCCACCATTAACTTTGTAAACAAGGCGAATGGGCGAAATTGATAGGTAACTTACCTGGCTGGCGTTGGGCGAGGCTCAAGCAGCTCGCTCTCGTGGGGCGGAGCAGCTCACTGCACGACTTCTGAGGACTGTAAAGCTCCAGGGCCTACCAAGTGTGGGTTCCACAGCGAAATTTCTGGTAGCGGTGGCGTAGCGCAAACGAAGAGATAGCGCTGCCACCAACTATAATATAATAAGAATCATCTATAGTCTGAGCCCTTTGTACTACAGTCAGAATCATATAATGATTCACTTAGTTTTTTAACTATACCTCAAATTCCCCATCCTTCTTTCATTTCCATATATGGCCATACCTCCTCAAAGATATTACACTATATCACAGCGGTCATCTCAAAGCGAATCAATCTTTCGCCTTTTACTAAAGATTGCCGTGTGGCATGACTGCACACATGTGAACTTACACAATTTTTGCGGAGCCTATGCTCCAACTGAATAATGAAATAAATCGTGTTGAACTTGAAATATTAATGTTAATGTGAAAGTTTAAATTTTATGAACTTCTCGATAATTACCAATTGTCATACACTTCCGACATTGAACACCATCTCTCAATGCAGAAATTTACTATCCTTGCGGGAGGGGCAATAGCGCTATCTATGACGCCTTGCGGAGATGCGCTTTTTGCTAGTTGAAAACTACTCCAATTCCCGTCGCGAGATTCTAACGGATCCCGTCGCAATTTTTAGGGCGCCTCGCATGAGGCAACTTTTAATATAACTTGAGTACAAAATATCTCCAGCCCTTACATTCACGCGATCCCCTACTTGAAACACTCTTTTGATGTCCTTTTTTGATCCTCAACCTTGAAGGCAATGATCCATGCAGCTTGCCCCGCTCCCCTTGGACAATGATGCTTATTTCGGACCTTCCTTGAAGAAGGAACCTTGTCCAGGGGGTGGAGGGGGAGATGTTCAATAAGTGCATGTACTCTGAGAATACGCGGTGCCAAAAAGGGTCGTCACTGGCATTCACCTTTCGGCTGCAGCCCAGAGAGTGGAACTGATATTTACCTTGAGCCAGATGGCTACGGTAATCTACCATGGTCGGAATAGCAGTCGTGGCGGTTGCATAAACTTCCCACTGCGTCTCGAAATTCCTAAATGCGACCGTGTGCCCCTCTGTTACTATGTTCTTCTGATCCGTTCTCTTTGATGATCTCCCCCAGTCTCCTCATCTCATCCATCTTCAAGTGTTCAGGGCATAAGTGCTGTTAATAATAATAATGACCAACCACACACTATAAAAGAAGACCACTGCATGTAATCGGGCGCGAGTTCAATTCCCGGGTACAGGACTTTTCGGTCATTTGATGTCAGGCTGTGGGTTCGATTCCCGCTAGCTGTATTTCGACTGACCCAGGTACGATACCCGGGTACGATGCTCGGGTGCGATACCCAGGTTCGATTCCCGGAGACTGCAGTTTTCTTACAAGCGTATCTTCATCATTCATGATCAATACGAAGGTTCGATTCCTGCCAACTACATTTCACTTTAGCTATGTTCAACTCTCGGTGGCTGCAACTCTTCCATGGATCTATCAATCATGTCCGATACGTGGGTTCAATTCGTGCTGAATGCATTTCATCTCATATCCAGGTTCGATGCCCAGTCATGGAAATTCTCCCATGACTATGTCGTTTTAAACCTTCGATTCCATTCCCAATGCTAGCGCGTTCTTTGGGTTGCTTACCTTATACAACTCCTGACTCCCTCCACTATCTGTTGGGTGTCGCAGATTACTCCGCGCGCAGCCGAATTTGACTCAATCCAGCTCGATAACTGGCATCGTCGACCCCAAACCTGAAATAAATGGTATTCACCACTCCCATTATCTCCAATTCCAAGATACTTCGGAAATCGTTGGTATTCTAAAGGTTGGATTATGACACTCTAGATGCCATTCTCTCCCATCACCACTGCTTCGTTAGCAGAATGGAGTCACATCTACTATACATCTACTATTATATTGAAGGAAACTTGTCACTCAGGGGCATTACCTCCGGGTGATTGGTGACGCCAAATTATCAAAAATGACTATCACAGATACTTCTTTCCCTAATTATTTTCCGAACGGCATCACCACCATTTTGGTCTCTATATGGCGCATTCCCGTAAAGTGAGTCCAGCGGCAAACACCAAACAATTCACTTGCAAAAGCCATCTAGTTTGCGCCGATAAGAAATCATCTTCAGCCGTGACGCTCATATTTTTTCCATTTCAAATCCGTGATGACGCCAAATTTCCGCGCATTCAGTTCAACTCACCCAGTTTAGTATCCCTCCACGGATGACTACTCACCATCGACTGCGATCGTGGTGCATCCCGATGAGAGCAATGACAACCACGCATGTTGACGACACAAAATCAGGGACATTTGAGGAAGAAACTACTGATGGCACGCATGTACTCCCTTACCATACTTCCAACACTTCTACTATCCTAAAAGCTTCCCTACGTCTCTACTTCGCATACCTTCTCGGCCTTTTGGCTATGATCAAGTGTAGTATCTGTTCTTATAAGTGTGACAACTTATATGTTAGCTACTGCTAACTTGAACTGTCACAACAATTTTTCACTGGGGAGTCGGTGGCTTTGGTCTCTGACCATGCTCCGACTCGACTGTCGCCTCAGCCCTGCACGACTTGCTGAGTGTGGCGGACCCGAGCCTCTATCGAGGCAACTTTAAATAATAATCAACAATCTATGAATTTCCAACTGGAATAAACTTGTCGAACATCTAATTTTTCAACACTTCTCCCTACTTACCCGATTTCCACCATTAACTTTGTAAACAAGACGAATGGGCGAAATTGATAGGTAACTTACCTGGCTGGCGTTGGGCGAGGCTCAAGCAGCTCGCTCTCGTGGGGCGGAGCAGCTCACTGCACGACTTCTGAGGACTGTAAAGCTCCAGGGCCTACCAAGTGTGGGTTCCACAGCGAAATTTCTGGTAGCGGTGGCGTAGCGCAAACGAAGAGATAGCGCTGCCACCAACTATAATATAATAAGAATCATCTATAGTCTGAGCCCTTTGTACTACAGTCAGAATCATATAATGATTCACTTAGTTTTTTAACTATACCTCAAATTCCCCATCCTTCTTTCATTTCCATATATGGCCATACCTCCTCAAGATATTACACTATATCACAGCGGTCATCTCAAAGCGAATCAATCTTTCGCCTTTTACTAAAGATTGCCGTGTGGCATGACTGCACACATGTGAACTTACACAATTTTTGCGGAGCCTATGCTCCAACTGAATAATGAAATAAATCGTGTTGAACTTGAAATATTAATGTTAATGTGAAAGTTTAAATTTTATGAACTTCTCGATAATTACCAATTGTCATACACTTCCGACATTGAACACCATCTCTCAATGCAGAAATTTACTATCCTTGCGGGAGGGGCAATAGCGCTATCTATGACGCCTTGCGGAGATGCGCTTTTTGCTAGTTGAAAACTACTCCAATTCCCGTCGCGAGATTCTAACGGATCCCGTCGCAATTTTTAGGGCGCCTCGCATGAGGCAACTTTTAATATAACTTGAGTACAAAATATCTCCAGCCCTTACATTCACGCGATCCCCTACTTGAAACACTCTTTTGATGTCCTTTTTTGATCCTCAACCTTGAAGGCAATGATCCATGCAGCTTGCCCCGCTCCCCTTGGACAATGATGCTTATTTCGGACCTTCCTTGAAGAAGGAACCTTGTCCAGGGGGTGGAGGGGGAGATGTTCAATAAGTGCATGTACTCTGAGAATACGCTGTGCCAAAAAGGGTCGTCACTGGCATTCACCTTTCGGCTGCAGCCCAGAGAGTGGACCTGATATTTACCTTGAGCCAGATGGCTACGGTGATATACTATGGTCGGAATAGCAGTCGTGCCGGTTGCATAAACTTCCCACTGCGTCTCGAAATTCCTAAATGCGACCGTGTGCCCCTCTGTTACTATGTTCTTCTAATCCGTTCTCTTTGATGATCTCTTCCAGTCTCCTCATCTCATCCATCTTCAAGTGTTCAGGGCATAAGTGCTGTTAATAATGATAATGGCCAACCACACACTATAAAAGAAGACGACTGCATGTTATAGGGCGCGAGTTCAATTCCCGGCTACAGGACTTTTCGAACATTTGATAACAGGCTGTGGGTTCGATTCCCCCTAGCTGCATTTCGACTGATCCAGCCACGATACCCGGGTACGATACTCGGGTGCGATATCCAGGTTCGATTCCCGGAGACTGCAATTTTCTTACAAGCGTATTTTCATCATTCATGATCAATACGAGGGTTCGATTCCTGCCAACTACATTTCACTTTAGCCATGTTCAACTCTCGGTGGCTGCAACTCTTCCATGGATCTATCAATCATGTCCGATACGTGGGTTCAATTCGTGCAGAGTGCATTTCATCTCATAACCAGGTTCGATGCCCGGTCATGGAAATTCTCCCATGACTATGTCGTTTTAAACCTTCGATTCCATTCCCCATGCTAGCGCGTTCTTTCGACTGCTTACCTTAAATCACTCCTGACTCTCTCCACTATCTGTTGGGTGTCCCAGATTTCTCTGCGCGCAGCCGAATTTGACTCAATCCAGCTCGATAACTGGCATCATCGACTCCAAACCTGAAATAAATAGTATTCACCACTCCCATTATCTCCAATTCCACGATACTTCGAAAATCGTTGGTATTCTAACAGTTGGATTATGACACTCTAGATGACATTCTCTCCCATCACCACTGCTTCGTTAGCAGAATGGAGTCACATCTACTATACATCTACTATTATATTCAAGGAAACTTGTCACTCAGGGGCATTACCTCCGGGTGATTGGTGACGCCAAATTATCAAAAATGACTATCACAGATACTTCTTTCCCTAATTATTTTCCGAACGGCATCACCACCATTTTGGTCTCTATATGGCGCATTCCCGTAAAGTGAGTCCAGCGGCAAACACCAAACAATTCACTTGCAAAAGCCATCTAGTTTGCGCCGATAAGAAATCATCTTCAGCCGTGACGCTCATATTTTTTCCATTTCAAATCCGTGATGACGCCAAATTTCCGCGCATTCAGTTCAACTCACCCAGTAGAGTAGTCCTCCGCAAATGACTACTCACCATCGACCGCGATCGTGGTGCATCCCGATGAGAGCAATGACAACCACGCATGTTGACGACACAAAATCAGGGACATTTGAGGAAGAGACTACTGATGGCACGCATGTACTCCCTTACCACACTTCCAACACTTCTACTATCCTAAAAGCTTCTCTACGTCTCTACTTCGCATACCTTCTCGGCCTTCTTCCGCCAATACTGTAGTAGCACCGAGGCCTCGGGGTGTCAGTATAGTGGCCCCACCACGGTGGTGGCACCACCACGACGACCATGATTGTCATGGATAGGGGACGATAGTTGAACTGATGGCTCTTGTAGTAGTAGGATATCCCAGTCGCTCCAGGAAGGTATGAGAGATGATGTCTCTCGTCTTTTCCCAGTGTTGAGCTGTAGGAGCCTCAGCATTGCGAGCCATAGTTCGTGCGCTGAGCCAGCCTGCGTGCGAAAGCTTTCGCAGTGGGGCACTTGTTGAGATCGGTGGCCTCGTGATCTACTGCAGCTTTCTTGGCATCAACGTAGTCACGGCAGGTAGATGCCGTTGCCTCGCAGGCGTTGCGCTCATGCGCTCCGTTGCATCGGCTGCAGTGGGGGGTAGAGTCCCGTTCATTGCAGACCGATGAAATATGTCCGAGCTTCGAGCAATAATAACATATCGTTATGTCATGGCCCATGACTCATGGGCAAAGTCAAACCTCACCAACAAACGATTAAGTATTATCCTCTTGGTAGGTAGTGCAAACATTCTCTGGAATAGAGATGGGCAGACTGCAACTACCAGGTGCGGGCCTCTCCAGTGAAGATTCGTCACCAGTGAGCCATTGATTCCCGCTGTGTGCTGGGGGTTGGATTCCGATACCTCCCTGTTAAGAGCACCAAGGGAGATATTACGGTTGATTGCCGGATTGAAGATGATGACCCTAGGGTGCCTCAACTGCTTTTTGTCAGCCTTCAAGCCACGGAAACCATCCAGCTTCTGTATACAGGTCTCCAGATCTTTGGGGTCAGCCAAGGACAGGCCAACACCAGCTTTGCCCACTGGGAAGACTCCCGTCACCACTATGGAGCGAGGGAGACAGTCCAAGGTATGGACCCTCAGCTCCGCGAACTGGGGAGGGGCAAGGGCAGGGGCATCGGGGGAACCACGTAGGATAATCACCGGCTTGGGCCACTATTCGTGCGGCCTAACCGTGACTCGGCCACTGCCACGAGAGGGCAGTGGTTGGGAGGGATTGGGTAGGGTGGCGTCCGAGGGGGTGTCGTCATCCGAATCGAAGAGGCTCTCAATGAGCGCGGTGAGTTGCTCGAGGATGAGCTCGGCCGTTTGTCTCTTTCCCGAAGGTAGGCCTTGAAAGGCTACCTTGGCTAGGTAAGCCATTCCCCTGAGGGCTCGTTTGGTCTGAGTAACAGCCTTGGCTTCGCCCGAGGACTTTTTGGGTACATGGATCACTGGTGGACTTGGCCTGGGGGTGGGTGGGTGGCAGTAGGAGATGGGTGTCATATCCGCATCAACTGGCTCATCCGCCCAGACAAAGTTGTGTCTCTTGTGTAGGGGAGAGGCCCTAGCCGCGATCTCGGTCTGAGCCTTCTCCCAATGATGGGTACAAGGGTGTGGTAGAGGGCACACCTTAGCGTTAGGGTCTGAGCATTCCAACAGATCCCTTTCTAGATCAGATGGAGAGATCTCTCCCTCCATACTGATATCATTTCCACCAGTGTCCGAACCCAGATGGAAGACAATGTCTTCAAGACATCTGGGTTGGTGCCGAGAGTGACAGTCTGGAGGTTAGTTCCAAGCCATGCAGTGGCCGGAAGCGAAGGAGTGAGGTCCACAGAGTCGGTAGACGTACGAAAAACGTGAGCGTCCTCGAGATCGACAGGCGAGGTAGAGACGACCGTAGTGGCACCAACGTTACGTTGGATAGAATCGCCAGGTCCATGAATCCCCGCAGATCTCCTGTTCGGGATGGTATCATCCGTACTTGGGCGCGCAAGAGATTGCTTAGGACTACTCCCACCACACCGTGCGAGTACTACACGATCCGGCGAACCCGAGGGAGCAACGAAAGACGAGTTAGACGCGATCGAACGACTACGGATCTCACTTGCCACTGTAGCTTGCTTGGTAGATGCCATCTGGCCGATGGCGGTACACTTGGTCTTGTAGGCTTCTTTGGGACGCTTGTCTCCGGTAGGGCGTAGTTTGGTCATAATGACGGACAACTTACGGTACTTGCTGAAGCACATTTTCATGTGCATTCCAGCAGACTCGGCGATAACTTCGTCCCGTTTACCTTCAATGATATGATGTGTTTGTTTCTGTATGCTTAGCCTTGCTTTCCATACAAGAATACTACCTTTGTACTCCACTATATCCATACTGAGAATGGATGCGGTCGTGAATATACCGCAACGGGCTGTCTGCCAGAACAGAGTTGTGTGATTTATGCTAAAGATGATAAGTGAACGTGTATTGATTACTACTTCGTTGCAATTCTCTGGCATCCTCGCCGTGGCATATACCTTCATGGCATCCGACAGTATAGTGTCTTCGATGTCATGAGGTACAGGAGTGGTTGGATAGGAGTAATCGCCTCCCCAGCTTTTCAAGTTCGATGTCTGGTAGAGGTATGGGCTCTAACCATTTACGAACTAAGAGGAAGGAATGTGACCAAGCGATGACTAACTATTTGCTGACCTAGCTTTTCCAGCTTCGACGGTCTTCCTCCACCGACACCGAAACTTGGGAGCCACTTCCTCCTTCTTAGATATCGGTGGATATTGCCGAAGGTGATGGAACCCCGAGTGCCTTTACTCGAGCAGAGAAATTCTCCCACGACTATGTCGTTTTAAACCTTCGATTCCATTCCCCATGCTAGCGCGTTCTTTGGGTTGCTTACCTTATACAACTCCTGACTCCCTCCACTATCTGTTGGGTGTCGCAGATTACTCCGCGCGCAGCCTAATTTGACTCAATCCAGCTCGATAAGTGGCATCATCGACCACAAACCTGAAATGAATAGTATTCACCTCTCCCATTATCTCCAATTCCACGATACTTCGAAAATCGTTGGTATTTTAACGCTCTGGATGCCTTTCTCATCCATCACCACTGCTTTGTTAGCAGAATAGAGTCACATCTACTATCATATTGAAGGAAACTTGTCACTCAGGGACATTTCCTCGTGGTGATTGGTGACGCCAAATTATTGGGATGTTAGAGACCCCGATGTTAGATATGGACGGGGATATTAGGCGCATATCTAATAGATATGGCATATCTGATATGCGCCTAATATCCTATATGCGCCATATTATCTATATCTATACATATCTTAGCATGTATGTGAGTGCATGTTAGAGTCCCCGATTAAGGCGTAGCTCTACCGGCCAATGTTCCCAACGAAGTTCCATCATCGTGTTATCACAGATCGATATGAACCCTCCTACGCACTCTAACGGTTATATGGATTTCGCCTTCGTATCGCCTCAGCTGATTGGTAGTTCTGATAGCAGCGGCATGTAACCGTGTTTGGTTCGACCATACAAGTTCGCCACCATATTGGTTGTGAAATTATCACAAAACGGTGAACGTATTCAACCAAGTTGTACGTGAATATCACCTGAGATGATTCATCTAAGATACTTCGTTGAGAATGACCCATTCTAAACGGGTCACTCAGGATGCGAAGTTTCCGCTCAGCGCGACCTGCTGTGCATTCTATGCTCAGAGTAAAATTTCGAGAGAGAGCATAAAGAAGCAACAACTTCTCGTGAAAAAAGGTCCCTATCGAGCTATCCAGGCTTCTTACTTTCATCACTTCCGCTCCGTACAAACTAGCGGCTAGTTACTAGCCGTTCAGCCCTACTATCATCACATCCTCGCCCTCCTAGAGAACCTGCTATCAGCGAAAAAGTTTATGCGAGATTCTCGGACTATGGTAACACTTCATACTCCCCATCTTCTCGTTTCTACGTGCATCTTACATGCCTTCCCAAAGAAAACGCTTGTAGTACGCAACCTATCCACATGGAACACAAAGCTCTGAATCCAACATTTCGATACCGCGAACTTTGCTCCTCGGCTCATTGGTTAGGTCAGGTATCCCTTGAGCACTACAACTATGATCGCTAGCTGCTGTAGTATAATCTTTCATTGGACTCACACTCGGAAGGTCCGGTTTCGAAGTCGGAGACACAATTACAATTGACTAAAACACATGTCAGTTGAGATGCTCCACCGCCAGAAATGCTGTGGTGCTGGCAGCAGATATTCAACCACACTGCTTGTGTTTACTGACTATCTAGTGAAGTCCAATCACCGGCTATAGACATGCTTCAAGATCCAGCGAGCACAGCGATTGTGCGACAAACAATCTCAATCTCCGAACTTGAAGCATGTTTCCCACACAGAAATATACTGCTTTTCGTATAATGCGGATCTTAACCAACACGACAGCATGGCTGTAGAGAGATACCGAAACTCAAGCACACAAGCGAGCCGCACCTAAAGCAATCCTTGCCAGCTCAGCCGGCTCATGTGTCCTATTCTTCAAGCTATTCACTAGCCTCACAGCCAATTTATCAGGCATATGGATATATTGGGGTAACTCATGGTTATCATTCAAACAAGCGATGACCGCTAATTCGTCATCTGCCCAATAGTCGCGATAGATATGCATTATAGAGCTCAATAAAGCACTAATCTGCGCAGGGTCAATCCCATCACCAACATTAGCGAATAACCATGGTACACAACGTTCTAGTGTAATGACGGGAAAGTCATCTAGTCCAGGCAGGACCGCGCAGGCACCCAAAATCGAGACAATATCATCGATGGTGAAGGACACTGGCTGGTAAAGTACCTACGCGGGAATATAGCAGTAGTCCGAATCACCTTGAGGATGTCAAAGCAAAACCGAAACCCTCCAACGTTATTACTGTTCTGGAAAGGATGACTGTTGTGAGAAGGGTATGACTGGTAGATCCCATCCATGGCTGCATATCAAAAAACCCTCTCTCGTATGCCGACTTTATGGCACGACATATGATAGCTGCATTGGCTGCGGTTAGCTGCCGAGGTGGGTTACAAACCTGAAGGTCGGAGGTGAATGATAAGTTGTAGTAGATACCGGACAACTCACCAAATGATCGATTAACACATCAAAAAGCCGTACCTCCTCCCGCGAGACCATTGTCCGCGTGGAGTGTCGTCGTCCTGTGGCGATACGGGATAATAAAGTCATGACATTACCACAAGTAACGGGTGGATGCCTAACGTCTCGCACTTTGCTACGGTCATGTCGAGGTGATAGCCTATCGGCTATAGCTGTGTACAGCTCTGCATTGACGTATCCAGCTAGGCTGCATGCACTTGAGTATCGAGTAATGAACTAGAACGAAAGTGTTAGACTTATACGCCAAGCCGCATTGAGTACTTCAAAGTCGACTCTACTCGAGCGGATATCCCTCACTATCATGGCGTGTATGGACTCCATCTCCGAGGAACGGAAGTATTCCAATGCCGGAGGTAGGTGAGCCAACTCCTCAATCCTTCTCAATAACTCTCTACGAGGTACCTGGGGAGTGATACATGGCTCAAGTACGCCACAAGCCAAAGTGAATTGAGCAAGTAAGTTTCCCAACCCTAGGGTGGTTTGAAACGATCTAAGATACTTACATGGCGTCTGCGCACCCCTTCCGATAGATGGAGGATATTTACAGCTGTTTTGGGAAGGACAGTAGTGATACGTTTAGGTATGGTACATGCGAGCATGCTACTATGATGGGGATTGAATCATGGGCATATGCTGTGAATAAGGTGTTATACTCAATAGCAGAGCCTATACCTAGCTCGAGTAGGGCTAGGTGTCAATTGATTGCGACTATCACCAGAATGCCCGCTTTCGACTTTCCAAATATGTACAGCATAACGCCGCCAAACACAAAGTTAACGTTAACGTTCGGAAACTCCATCACACCACTACTCAATACCATAGTTTGAAGCGTCTTCTTCCGATAAGCCTTTATAACCCAGTGTCTCGGATACTAGTAGAGGATGATACTCTCACATCCTTACCCTCCAGCATCAGCATACTCCGCTGGAGAAGTCTTGCTGCTTCTCTTTCTGCATCTACTCCGGTGGCTTCATCGAGCTCATGCACTGTAAAGATGAGAGTACTATCGCGCAGAGTAAGTAGGATTTGATGGCGTGTTAGAGTAGGAGATGCATGGTCGTTAATAACGAGACGGAAATTTCAGTCTCGGAATATATGTACGGTGTTGCGCTAAAGGATTACCATCGAGCTTTGGAGCCAAGGACTCAGTACTCATTAGGTCGAAGGAACCGGCCGAATCCTTGCGCCTTTCGATTGCAGCTTCCTTTCTACAACCACTACGAGGATTTAGGTAGAATATTGGCATCGATAAGAGCTATACAACAGGGAATGTCCGTGATAGTGCTCGGGATACCCAGGTTAGCAAAGGCCTCGTTGTGCGAGGAGGACATAGCCTTGGCACCCTATGATTGCCATCATTGGCTCCATCACGGCATCTGCCGCGGCTGTAGTCATGACCACTACACCTGATGCCGGAACAGATAACATGACAGCTCGAGTGGTGTCTTCTCATGGATCTCCCTATGCCGTAGACCTAAAATCATCCACTTCATGATACTCCGATGACCATCTGATAGGCCTGGGAGTAGCAGTAGACTAACACAACGAGAATAGTTATCCAATGAATACGTAGTTCTTGAAATAGTCGTTAAGAAAACGATAATGGTAATGTCGATATCGATAATAGGGAAGAGGACGAAGGAGGCATAGACGATAATGGCAACCATTATTGTAGAGCAGGCCTTATATTATGTACGAGTACTCTAGCTGCCATAGTACGATTACCAGTCTGTACATGCAGTGTAGCTAGGTTGTATGCAGCTGCTAAGCGTACATACTCTACTTCATGGACTTCGTAATACATCTTGCCATTGCTTTCAGCTTCATGGATAATACTCAAGGCCTGTCTATAGAGCCTATCAGCTAGATGGAAGACAGAGAGTTGATGCCAAAGTCTCCCTTGATTGTAAGCTATTTCAGCCTTGGCCAACACGCCTGATACTCCCTCCTGTTGAAGTCGGAGCTTCTCATACAATTGGAATACCGCCAAAGCTGAAACATGATGCCATCAGCATACGCCCAAGGGCTAAACACTACCTTTGGTGATGGTAAGTTGTCTATCGTACGTCACACGTGATATAGACATTGTAGTGAGGGACGCTGTGAGAAGTAGAGCTGGGTAGGGATCATTGGGACGTAGCCTCATGGCTCGGTAGTACTCTCTGACGCTATATCGATGCCTGGAGAGATCATCGGCTACAGTCCTCTATTGAAGAGGTGGAATATTATTACGTTTGGGCTAGTGTACTAAGATGACCCAGTATGAGAGTATACTCATACACTTGAGGGTACTTGATAGCCTGTCTTATCAACCATGCTCGTTGGTCGATGAACTCTAGCTGATCTGGTTTGGTCCCCTTCCGCATTGTAGTTTTGCCCTTCACCTCATCCGAGTGCATTGAGAAGCCCTACACATCACTTGCTACTACTAATAATAATAGCCCATACCCAAACCTACTGCTTCCTCATCTCCTGCTGCGATATCGTAGAACATAAGTTTGGATAGATAGCTTAGTGTACGTGATAGTGTGTAGTAGTCCTTATCATGAGCGTTATTCACAGCCTAAAGCACGAAGGACGCATTGATAGCAGTCGACATTAATACCATGCCCTTACTCTTTGTCGGAGGTATTTGAATACAACCTTCCTCATACGGGCCTTGATTGCCAGGTTGAAGCTGGCCTTCTCTAGCCTGGATATATGCTCGGACCCTCCACCACCACCGACAGGGATGGCATTATCAGCAGTACTCCTTCCTGACTGCGTCCCACCACCCGCCTCAATTGTTGAGGCAGTACCACCTGCCTTATCTGATGCCTCAGCACCACCACTGCTGGACCATCTCTTTCGACGGGAGTGTAGTACCTATTAGAGGGTCGCTAATATGCTACAGGATAGACTTATAAATCCTTCCTTATTACAGTTTCTATAATTTCCACTGCCTCTTGCTCTCTACCGACCAGGTGGCATACATTGGAGCCTCTGATAATGAAGTCAACCAAGGCCTTATCACCGAACAGGTCATCGATGCCCAGCAGTTGCATCTCCTTCTTTATACGAGGCAGTGCAGGCTGAACACCAATGACTAGGCTACAGTAGCATCTTATGATAATTACCATCCCATCTTTAGCTTTAGCCTCCGCCACTGCTTTGGGATCGTCTCTCCCGAAGTTAATAAGAGGTGTTGCCTCACTGAGCAGTTCCTTAGGTGTAGAGCCGCCGCCCTCACGAGCACTCTTCTTATTCGGGCTCACAGGATGCGTAGCCGTGTTGAAGTATTGTGGATATTGACTTCTTCGATACTGAGACACGAAGGTAGTGAGGAGATGATGGAGAGGTGTTAAGGGTAACTCAGTTCATTACCCTCACAGCACGCTGATTATCTAGCTCACAATCTCTCATGAGACTTATCCACGCTGAAGCAAATCTAATAGAACAAAATAGATAACGAGCCATGACCACACGATGAGATCAGCCATACTTCAGCCTTTTATCGTGTAGATCTTCTGGCAGCTTCTGAGATGTATCCCTATGCACTTCCAGTTCATCACTATCCAATATTGCCATCAAAGTGTTGTATCTGATGAAAGCATGCTACACACGCAATGGGATACTCCATGATCATTGTTACGCTGTCTTCCTCTCCTTAGTACTATGAGCCCTAGGCAAACTCCTGCACATCAGTAAATCCTCATAGCTCAAAGTCTCTAATAGTAGCCTATCAGCATCAGCACTCCTGCCCAGCCGACGCCATATATCGGATAGCTGTACCAGAACCTGGTAGCTACCATAAATTAATGGCTGAAGGAAATATAAACAGTACAGTAGGGTCATCCTGTTGGGGTGAAGTAGCTGCTGTGATATCGCCATCCTCATGAGATAACCTCGCTGCATTGATAGCCTTAGTCTCCACTGCTCTTTCTAGGTATATACCGGCACTCTCAATATCACCGAGGGCGTAGTAGTAACTGAAGAATAACAATAGGGAGGGCACTTCTGAGTGTATGATGTCTGTATAGACAGTATAGAGTCATGATAGTTATGGTTATTACTTTCCTATTCTTCCGCACAGTGTCTTAGCATGTACGGGGTCGATAACCTTGCCAGGCTGTGCTAGAGCAACTAACAGCTCCAACGCCTCCCTGGTATGACCATTATCATGCATAGCATCAGCCAATTGTAGATGGAGATCCTCTAATCCAGTGGGAGCATTACCTACAGTGTAACCGTATCGTACCAATACAATGATGATGATAAGACATTGTTTCCATCCTATTACCACCACTATCCTCCATCTCTTGTGCAGCTGCCATGAGTAATACTCCACAGCACGCCTTCGCCAATGGACTAGCACCCATAGGTGGCTCCTGTTTGGTTAGAGCCAATGCCTCCTCTGTAGTCCTCGCGTTACCAGAGGATCGCCGCTCTGCCGTACCTGTATCAAGAGTGAGGTATGATGATAACAACTAGTGGTTAGTATTATTACCTGTCTGTGCATGATAATACGACTCGGCCACACCCAGTTTGACCACTAGATCTATAGGCTGCACACTAAGGGCTGCGACCAAACCCTGTTTATCCTCTATTGATACGTTGGACGGGATAAGGAATTTACCAAGTATTGTTCGACACTTGCCATACTCCCTCAGGTCAATGTACCTGTAACAGTACTGGATGAGAGTAGTACGTAACCTAAACCGTGCCTTACACTTCACAGAGCATGTTCATAAGATCAGCATCCCGTGGAGATGGCGAGGGATGGTCAGCACTGGTGCTGCTGCTACTATCACTATCCACACCTAGGCATACCTCCAATACACGAGCAGTGGCTGGCTTGTCTGCTTGGAGGTACAGGGCCTTGGACAACATACGCCCGATGACTAAGATGATGCATATTCTTATGCTTCTAGTATCATGCAGATTACCGAGGTCGCCAGGATGCATTTCAAACAACATTTGTAGATAACGTGCTGCCCTCGCATAGCGCTTTATCTAATGATAGTGTTTCGGTCATTCACAGTGAAACTTGTGGCAATACCTTCATAAAGCAATCAGCCATGTCCCATAGCACTGATTTAGCCTCATCAGTACCGTCTTCCGGCATTGATCTCCAACATCTATGGAAGCAGTATCTAATATAGAGGATGATGGTCAATAATGAGCATGTATGCAAACACTATGACTACGCGGCCTGAGTGTAGTTCCCTAACTCATCCCTTGACCTCTCAGCTAGTCTCTTCCAAAGCTGAGTATCTCCTGGAGTCAAATGTGCAGCCACCAAGAGCACCTGGTTGTTAAGTTACCATAAATCCATTATATCACACGATTTCTGTACCCCACCTCTAGAGCCTTCTTAGCATCCCCCATCTCCTCGTATATTAGACCTAGTGTTAGGAATGGATCAGGAACTCCGGGCCCTAGGCGGATTGCTTCCTATAGTAAGAATAGGGGGCAGACGTGATGCATGCGGTCAGAATTCTACCTTAAGATCATCAATAGCAGCATCATAATCCCGCTTAAGGAAGGCATTGTTAGCCTTACCAAGCATCTCCCTCACCTCTGGACTCACCTTCTTCGATGGACCGGAAGCAACTGTTGGGCGCTTGTGTTTCTTAGGCTTGAGACTGAGGAACACAGCGTCCATGTTGAAGGTTTCCCATACGATATTACCCTTTAGCTCTCCTCTCCCTCAACTTCTTCCGTCGTCTCCTTCTATGCCTAGCCTTACTCTTGAGGAATTGGCTTGCATTATTGCTCATGAGTAGGTCATCGAGGTCAGATGAGTCATATGATGATAGACCACTTGAATCAGCATCGCCGCCCTCTTCCTCTTCATCTTCATCATCACCATCCGTCATCCAAGAAGACATATCACCATCACTCCCCCCTATCCCTGGTATACCATCACCTACCATTCAATGTTACTGCCCACTTATATATGACAAGTATCTTCCCATTACCTCCCATCTCCACATCCGATCCCGCATGAGCTGCAGCCTGAACAGGATGATCGTATTACATGCAACAATGACAAAGAGAGCATCAATGACAAAGAGCATTGGCTAGAAAGACTCTATGAATAGTAAACCCATATCCAAGACTCATCACAATACGACTGCTATCGATACGGCACTACCTTTCGCCCTCCACGCTTTTGCTTTCTCATACCGCTCATTATCCTCTCCTCAGCTTCCTCAGCTTTCTCTGCTAATGGTATGAAATCTTGTAGGTTAAGTTCAGGGTTGCCATGATAGAGAGTATCCAAGTCCATACCCTCGGGTGGGGTCATGGCTTGTGCTGCAGCCAAGACGGCCACAGGAATAGACTCAGAGCTCCCTTGTCCTCCAGTCACTCCACCTCTCACAACAGGATGTGCAGTACTACTCGAAGAGGATGACGAAGACATTAAGAGTCTGATAAGATGATAACAATCCATTATGACTTGTTAACTCAACATAGCATAAATGATGGTAACAATGTCGAGAAATGATTCATGAATCGGAGCTAGAGTTCCTGAGACATGGCAAGTAGGCAGTGATGGATAACAACTGTCGATACAACCTCAACTACAGCAGTGGTTGACATGGTAATCCAAGACCGAATGTGATGCCGATACCAAACCTTGATTATGATACCCTACAGTTATATTGTGCACTGCCTTCCCTATTACACTTTCCCCCCGTGATCTGCATAAGACGCCTCTACAGCAAGCATGACAGGTGCATAGGCCCGGATAAGCCTAAAAAGTAGCCTGAAGTGCAGGTACATTCTGGAGACCCACTCATCAAACATCATATGATGTCGAACCTGACCTGTACTGCTACTACGCCCCATTGATCGATGTAAATAGGATGGGAGTATAGTAGAGTCTATTTATAGGTGAAGATCATCATAATCCTCAAAGGAAGGGGACATCAATACTATCCCCATTCGTGCATTCATCCTCGATATATGCTGAGTGGCCAGGGGAGGCTATCTACCGCATGGTAGGAGAACAAAACCTTGGACCTTATCCGCCGCAATAGGGTGATCAAGGTGGTACTCGTAGCCGAGTAGATCTGCCCCATATCAATCCTACTCTAATTCCACCTATTCATCCCACACACAGCGCCTACTGTGATACTCGAGATAGGGCCCTATGCATTCAAGATTTGACTGAGGGCTTGTACATCTGGTAGAGCGATGGTGTGAAATCCAAGTGAGCAACTACAATCATTACCTTTGAGATAATGTGTCTATAATGACGTTCAGTTTCCACACTAGACTAGGACCGTTCACAAGTCCGGTCTGCATCATCTATCCTCCTAATCATATGATATTAGTGTGATATGAGTATTTGTCAATTGATGCGTCATCCATCATCCTCATAATCACCTTCTCTATATATCTTCTTCCGAACTGCCTTCCTCACATTAACGGATCTAGTCCCCTCCATACTATCCTGCTTATACGGTATTATCCATCGCTGTTATACCTACACATTGTGTAGTAACATCATCGTGTAGATGCTAGCCCTCGATCTAGATCTCCCTGGGTGGGGATCGTACACTCTGGTCCTAGTACGAGACAAAGCATGTGCAAGGTACGGCATGGAGGCTTGACGTTTGAGCTCACTTAAGATAGTGTACTGCCCCACTCCCTCACCGAAAATCATGCGTGATGATGAAAGCGCTCGCCCATAGCTAATCGACTCTTGGCTGTAACATGACATGAACTGTAAGGTAATTTGACCTCTTCACGATGTCTACCGCTCGGCCCGTCGTATCAGTATACGATCTCTCTGGATCGTCATCCAGCACTACATGTGCTCCTACCGTCTTTCAGGCTCCTCTTAGGCCCGACCTAGTGAGGTCTGTCCACTCCGCTATGGCCAAGAACAAGCGTCAGGCTCGTGGTGTTAAGTTCGAGGCTGGTTATGAGACCGCTGCCGCTTCTTGGGGTACCGGTCGTGCCGTATCTCGTATCCCTCGTGTCCCTGGTGGTGGTACTCACCGTTCGGGTCAGGGTGCCTTCGGTAACATGTGCCGTGGTGGTGGAATGTTCGCTCCTCTTAAGACCTGGAGACGCTGGCATCGCAAGTCTAATCTGACTGAGAAGCGTCATGCCATGGCCTCTGCCATTGCCGCGTCTGCCTTGCCTCCTCTTGTCATGGCCCGTGGTCATCGCATTGGTGAGGTACCTGAGCTTCCTCTCGTCCTCTCTGAGGGTGTTGAGTCTGTTCAGAAGACTAAGGATGCCGTTGCCGTCCTTGAGGCCCTTGGTGCTGGTGCCGACGTCCAGAGGGTTAAGGATTCTAAGAAGATCCGTGCTGGCGCCGGTAAGATGCGTAACCGTCGTTATGTCATGCGTCGTGGTCCTCTTGTCGTCTATGCCGAGGGTGATGGTCTTACCAAGGCCTTCCGTAACATCCCCGGTATCGAGCTCTGCCAGGTTGATCGTCTCAACCTCTTGCAGGTTGCTCCTGGTGGCACTTTCGGCAGATTCATTATCTGGACTCAGCCCGCCTTCGACCGTCTCCAGCAGCTCTTCGGTTCCTACAGGTCCGGTGCTGCCTTGAAGTCTGGTTACAGGCTTCCTAGGCCTTTGATGACCAATGCTGATGTGGCTAAGATCATCAACTCTGAGGAGGTTCAGGCTGTCTGCCGTCCTGCTCTTGCTCCTGCTCGCCGTGTTGGCCAGAAGAAGAATGCCCTGAAGAACCGCCAGATGATGGCCAAGCTTAACCCTGGTGCTCTTCATCGTGCTAAGCTGCGTGCTCAGGCCCAGCAGGAGGGTACTCAGGCTCATGTTCAGAAGGTTGCTGCTATCCGTGCCCGTGCTGAGCAGGCTAAGAAGAGCGCTAATGTCGGTAAGACTTTCTACAAGGAGCTCACTGCTGCATATCAGCCCACCGTCGAGAGCGAATCCGAAGACGAGGAGTAAATTTAACTCGCAGCACACGACGAAATATTATCTCGATAAGAGCGTTTGATATCTGAAGAGGATATTGGTGAACTGTGTTGTGTTATTACGTTGATGATA
>NW_003203153.1:27116-49295 GCF_000006405.1 Perkinsus marinus ATCC 50983
TCCGAAGACGCATTCGAAAAACGGATGATAAAATCAGACACCGTTTCATTGGGATTCTGAGATATATTAGCAAATGACTGATTCGCACCCAACCTGGCCACATCATCGCTCACACCAGAGCACGATAACGATAATGAAGAAAACAGACGACCAATCTCTCTAATCCAGTCTTTGGCATCACCAAGGCCAACAACAGACGGATTCAGGGTAACAATCAAGGCAGGCGACAAACATCGAAGAAGTAAATAATAAACCGACACAGGGTCACCTATCAAACCGTTTTGTCTACACAATAAATCAAAACGTCGTTTGAACACCACATATGGTAGAGCATCTCCTGTACCCGAATATACAATCGGAGTAATGCCCTGAGCTAGGCGCCGACCCTCAGTAATATCCTTACGATTGAAAGTTGTCACAAGAAGAACATCTGGATTATTCAAACCAAGAGATTCCAAGCCATCATCACCGACCTGAATCTCAGAAGAGGTAAGAACTGATCTTCTAAGGGAGTGACTACTAGTAGATACCATCTCCTTCTTGATGCCAACCGAGTCATCATTCAAATCTCGCTCTGGTTGATGAAGAACAACTGGCGTCTTCTTGCTTGGGTACTGTATAACTATTGGGTCAACATCACAATCAACTCCTTCAAACCCTACTTGATCTAAGCGCTTCTGCAGGGTATTACCATACTTCGTCAATACTTGCTTGTACTGACAAAAAGGACTATAAAAGTCTCCAAGTAAGCGTCGTCGTATCGGTGTCTGCGACCGTCTATCACCGCTCATCTGACACCACTGACCAAAAGCTTGCAACTTCATTGCAACTTTGTTCTCATGTGGATCACTAGTCCACAAGATACCCGAAACAGCCTCATTCAAAAGGTCAACATTAATATTAGGTATACCATTTAACGCATCACGACAATGTTCCAGAACATCATCAACCATCATAGGAGTACCAAACCACGAAATAATCAACTCTTTTGCAGCTTGTAAAGCCCTCACATGCTCAGCTGCAAGAGTAGAACCAGATGAGCCGGATACCTCCACATCACTCGAGCTCGGTTCCAGTACCATGTCGTTGTCCTCAGTCTCGGTGTGCGTAGGCGTTCCAGCCCTCTCAACACAAGTAGATTAAATAGAGAAAATAAGTATCCACAACTATCTTACAACTGTTCTCATATCCTCAACGACTAGCGCAGCTTGTGCGATGTCTTAGCTAAGATACCAAAGGAAGTGAAATAACACAAATGGGGACACAAACATAGATATTAGATCAGATTACTGCAATAACGACACGGTCATTTCCTTGGGCAACAACAGATCTGACAAAGCCAGACCAAGTCAGGATGCAACTGGCTGATACTTTGGCCACCCTCACACCATTGAGTGATACTGATGTCTTCGTATTCAACAGGTTGGCCATTGTTATAGAGGCACCTGAGGGGTAGGGTGAGTGTGGATGTGTAGAGATAATTATGGTACTCGATAGGTGTGAACTAGATGAAACTGAGTTAGAGGAGAATGGAAGTGATGATGATGAGGATAGTAACGATTCTTTGGAGGAGAATCTCCTCAGGAGATATACCTACGTGATGATGCTCAACAGCTTGTCAAAGATGACTCCGAGCAGCTTCAAGATGGCAAACTATATTCAATACATCACAACTATTGCCGGGATGAGATTAACTTTGATGATCTCATCCGGGTCATCATAAAGGTACTACACCAACATCACGACAGGTACCATTAACGGGTGCCTGGGGTGACTGCAATCGACGGGCATTGCCCTCAGCAGGTACCTCTACAGCTAGTCCCATGCATGGAATGGTTACAGCGTCATCATCGTGCTGTGTCCAGCACCATAGCTCCAGCAACTTTCAAGATGTCAGATCTGGAAGAGTGTAGTGGAGACCAGCAGCAGGAGGGCGAAGGCCGAAAGGATCTCATGTCTCTGCTTCTATCCGTCGGTCTCTGTACAGGATGGTTCTACCGTCAATAAGTGTGCATCCAACCCTCAACGTTACTCCATCGGTTTCTTACGATCCTCATCATTGGGTTATTGCTCTACTCCAACAGGGTGTCCAACATTGGTTCTTCTTAACGGTAGTTTTTTTGCTCGGTCCTTCTCCTCGAATGTTCCGTTCCCGAGAGCTATCATATGCCTTGGCACGAACCCTTGATAAGGAGGCAGACCATGCGAAGAGGAACGTTCTGTAATGATCTCATGTATTTATCGCTGCTCCTTCCCAATATGCCTGGCTTCAGACTAGTGACTGAGGATGGTATGGTAGCAGGGTTGTCCAAATCGGGAAAGAATTGGGTCAAATTCTTTCCTCGAAATTTCCGTGGGAATTTCCTGAAATTTCCGGAAATTTGGCACAATATGAATTGTTTCGCTCCGCGCTGCGCGCGGTATTCCATAGGCGCGTCAGCAGCGCGATAGTGGCGCCCCTGGGTAGGTTACCTACCGTAGGTTGAGCATGGCGTTTACGATTCTATAAACCACTGCACTAAGAACCGACGCCCGCTCCATCGAAATCCTCCACAATCGGCTGGCAATGGCTTCGTTATGTCTATATATGAGCAATGAGAGCGTGTCCAGCGTCTAGATAGAGTGGGTGTAACTCTTGATTTTTTCCTGCGAGAGTCACTTAGTGAGTCATCACCCAGTACTGACTCTCGTACAAAACGGTGATACCATAACCAGGAATCGTCCAAGTCCAAGATGGCCTAGTAGAGATGTATGCGGATACGTCATTCAGAGCTTAAGACCTATGGACCACAGGTCACGCGCCCATACCGGTCAATGCACGCATACCCATAGGCTCTGGGTATGCGTGCATTCATGCGTGCCACCACATTGGTGGAAAAGAGAAATAAAGAGCAACCATAGAATTCGAAAAACTTAGAGAACCATAGAACTGGGAAGCTCGGAAAATTTCCGAGGGAAACACGTTCCGTAGGCAGTTTCAAACTGCCGCAGTTTGCACCGCGACAGTGTAATATCCTGGCAAGAAAAGAGCAAATCAACAACTTTCCGACACCCCCAGAGCGAGCGGTCGACTACCGGTGGCAGTCTGCCACACCATCACACGTTAATCAGCAACTTTCAGGATAAAGGTGGGAAGGACGTCCCGAAATCACCCACACTTGCGTGAAACGCCCTTTTTCAATACTAGTGGGCCACTAGCAGTGGCTCCCTAGTGTCACTTCTTCCTGTAGCAATATTCATCGATACCTCACGAGTTGTGTTGCGTCGTTCTTTGCAATGCGCATAAACATTCGAGGAGTGGGTCGTTTGTGGCTTCCGTACGTTCCCTCTCCGGTCTCGCGCGTGGATTGGCGAAGAATGGAAAACTGGCGGAGCCGCGGATCGAACCCAGGACCTCGCCCGAAAATTCCGGAAATTTCGACCATTTCTATTTTTCCCGAAATTTCGGGAAATTTCCGCTTGAAAGAATTTTTTCTTTCGAGCCCGAACAACCCTGTATGGTAGTAGCAGCAGCTAGGGCCTCTTCAGATGAGTCATCCAAGACTATTGGGGCTGTTGCTGCTAACATATACATGGAATACAAAGTAATAATATCCGATGCCGATTTATTCCGCGTTCAACTCAACAGCAAAAACTGACGCTTCTCTCAGTGTACGGAGAATGCCTTTGGATCTGCTCTGACGTCGTTGCTAATGCAATGCGAATACAGTCCTGGCCAGAAGACAGCTGTTAGAGTGACTCCTTTTGCCCAGTCCGAGTGTGAGGATGATGGGATGCTAGTCCTTCTGGCTGTAGTTGGACGAGATGAGAGGGAGTAAGTAGCAGGAGTAGGAGAGGTCACGCCAATACATTACCGTGTACTAGTTATGACTGGCTTGAAGAAGTTGGCTCGAGGGTTGCTACGGATCTGGTCTTCCTTAAAGATGAAGTATTCAATAAAATGATAAGAGAACCATTGCCGTCGTCTGGTGGTCCTTGATGATAATAATACCACTGAATGATGGTGATAATGCTGACTAGTCAGCAATGCTCATTTGTACCATTTACTCAACAATCGTATCATCTTATCTTCCAACATGTGTTGTTGGAGTATGACACAGGTTGCCCCATCAATACCAGGTGGTGTTGGATATATTTTCTGTCTGCCCTCCCGAAAATCTCACAATTCAAAATGATATTTTGTGGCGAGCGAATTTTTTCCGAGCGCCAGCAAAGTATTTTCCAGGCACATCTAATTTACCCGAGATGAACCTGCCACCGCTCGAGCTTACAGAGAAAGCTGATCAAATGGGTTCGGCAGGAGCGAGAGCTTGCCCTGTGTGCATAGACTCTTTAACGCTAGAGCTCAAGGTATTCAACGAATCAGCTACAACCAACATCCTTGTGGATGATCTGAAAGGCAAGGTATGGGATTATATGCCAGTCCGTCACCTTCCCAATGAGCTGACGATAGCTGACGTCACATCCGGTCTTCGGAGGTCTCACGGTTTTGTACAATTTCCAGGCGTTAATCAACATCTTTCGATCGAGAGTACTAGATGGGAGAGCTTCTCCATTTATAACTCCGAGATAAGTCCTAGGATCGATTATCTTCCTGGTGCGGGTCCTTATCTCACAGTGGGCTTGGAGGGCCCACCCGAAAACCCCGATGTCGTACCATATTTTCTTAACGACAGTCGTATAGCACATTGCAGCTGCGTCTTTGGAGGGGTGCTTTACGTTGTGCCACAGCACTTACTTACTCGCGAACTGAGAAGATTCCATATCTCCAAGCGCGAACTCCTGGCACCTATTCGGCTGCCATGGGAAATTGAAGGGGTCGCTGTTGCCGATAATAATATCTTCATCATCTCCGGTAGAGGCGACTTCAGCGTCTATATACTGTATGACTCCCCTGGGACATCTGATATCTTGGCGAACCCCAGTAACGACACCGCTCATCGATTGTGCTATGTTTCATCACTTCCTCTTGATGTGCGAAACCTCGTGGTAGATGGGGTATCAATTGGCCTACTGGATTCTCCCCGCGACGAGGCAACATCACGACCAACATTTGGTTTGTTCGGGAATCAAATGTCGAGCATACTGGACGAGCGTGGTCTAGCACAGATACTGGAGTTGAGGGATGTGACTGCCGCCGAGGAGGAGGTTTCTCCACGGAGGTTGTTGTTCACTGCTCGCTTTGCTGGTGAAATAGATGCCGATCTTTGCGTTCATTTCGTTGGTTCTTCGTTCGTTAGAGTGTTTGGTGGTTGTCCTGGGCAAGCAAGGTTTGTGCCAAACACTGGTGGAACTACTTGTGTTGGTCTCTGCCGATTACACGCAGTTCTGTTATCTTTTACTGAGGAGGGCTTCGCTACTCTCCTTGCCAAAGTATTGATATGCTCGGTGGTGGTGGGTGAAAGACCTTACAATCTAGTGGTCACCCGAGACTGGGAGATATTTGTTAATGTGCAGCCCTCTATTATCGACTTCCCGGAGCTACCTAGAGCTGAAAATGATGATGTTATCCCGATCACTGAGGAGATTAGATGTATACGTTTGTGGGCGCAGCATGAGTTCGATCGTCGGCGTAATAAGTTAACCTAATGAGGTACCGTTGTGTTCATTTGATGATGTTTATATCATTTCAGTGGTGTTAAAGTTTTTCAATGTAGCTGCCATTCAACGAAGATGAATCACATTTGTAGCATTCGAAACCGATCAGCGTTAACGCCTCTAAAATGTCTGACTCTAGAAAATTAAAACTGCCTTACAGGGAAAGATATAGTGACGTTGATGCGGGACTGAGAGACACAGCACTTGAAGGTGTCGTGAGTCTACTTGACGAGGTGAGTCGATGATGGTTATTACTCAATTATCCACGGGTATAAGGTCAAGGCGCTCTGCTAGCCGGTGGCTCGAAGCCGCTGCCCACTAGCGGGGTAGTGCAGAGCTCTCGATTCAGGTGATCAGCGTCCTACAACACTTCAGAAGGCAAACTTACGAGTCCGTCCTCGCTCATCAGCTGATAATGGACTCTACGCAAGGTCCCATGCTGGCACAAGCAAGAGAAGTCTTACGGCAGGTGATTATCTGCTTACCGAGCACGTTGGTAGTGGCGAACCGCGAGTGAGCCTAGGTGAAAGACCTTGAGAAACGTGTCGAAGATATACAGAGGAGGAGAGTGAGTTCTACCGAGTAAGTCCATGTAGTACGATGGCAAAGCGAAGGCCTATTGTGTGTTCACTTATCGCATGACTAGTGGTGGTACTATGATTTCGATTTGCGTTTCCGCGGATCGTGGTCGATGGGACTGGAGATTGGGATGGGTACTCAGGACGAGGCTGATGACCTCGGTCAGCTAAGCTGACTCAGCTTTTCGAGAATGGGTCTAAACTCTCTGACTCATTTCATACCGCTCGGCCTGTCGTATCAGTGTACGATCTCTCTGGATCGTCATCCAGCACTAACTGTGCTCCTACCGTCTTTCAGGCCCCTTTGAGGCCTGTGAGGTACCTGAGCTTCCTCTCGTCCTCTCTGAGGGTGTTGAGTCTGTTCAGAAGACTAAGGATGCCGTTGCCGTCCTTGAGGCCCTTGGTGCAGGTGCCGACGTCCAGAGGGTTAAGGATTCTAAGAAGATCCGTGCTGGTGCCGGTAAGATGCGTAACCGTCGTTATGTCATGCGTCGTGGTCCTCTTGTCGTCTATGCCGAGGATGATGGTCTTACCAAGGCCTTCCGTAACATCCCCGGTATCGAGCTCTGCCAGGTTGATCGTCTCAACCTCTTGCAGGTTGCTCCTGGTGGCACTTTCGGCAGATTCATTATCTGGACTCAGCCTGCCTTCGACCGTCTCCAGCAGCTCTTCGGTTCCTACAGGTCCGGTGCTGCCTTGAAGTCTGGTTACAGGCTTCCTAGGCCTTTGATGACTAATGCTGATGTGGCTAAGATCATCAACTCTGAGGAGGTTCAGGCTGTCTGCCGTCCTGCTCTTGCTCCTGCTCGCCGTGTTGGCCAGAAGAAGAATGCCCTGAAGAACCGCCAGATGATGGCCAAGCTTAACCCTGGTGCTCTTCATCGTGCTAAGCTGCGTGCTCAGGCCCAGCAGGAGGGTACTCAGGCTCATGCTCAGAAGGTTGCTGCTATCCGTGCCCGTGCTGAGCAGGCTAAGAAGAGCGCTAATGTCGGTAAGACTTTCTACAAGGAGCTCACTGCTGCATATCAGCCCACCGTCGAGAGCGAATCCGAAGACGAGGAGTAAATTTAACTCGCAGCACACGACGAAATATTATCTCGATAAGAGCGTTTGATATCTGAAGAGGATATTAGTGAACTGTGTTGTGTTATTACGTTGATGATAGTAGGAGAGGAAGTATGCAGGTTAGTTGGTAGCTTAGGTGGATGTCATCGGCGGCTTCGAAAAGGTCGAATGATGTACTGTTGACAGCAGATTCAAGTGATAGGACTGTCAAAAAGAAGGCTCGTACTAGTGACACGTGGGTTAAAGTGGTCGATGCTCTTACACCTGAAGATGATGAAATATCATTGGAAGAATGTTGTAAGAGAGGGAAACTACTACAGACCTTCCTCAAGGGTAGTGGATACATCAGAGATGGTTTTATAACAGAGCACTACTTGAAGAGCCGTCCACTAGTTCTAAGAGATGGTGCAACAGGGGATCTATTAGATGACATATGCTCACAGTATCTAGCTGGGTTAGATGTAGAAGAGATATTACAGGCATCACCTAGCGGGGTGGTACATACTTGGCTAACACCCACTGGACCATACGCTGATGAACCGGCTAATAGCATAGAACTTCATGATCCATCAGCAGCGATGGCTGCATTAAAGGCAGGAGCTCAGCTGTAGTATAGGGATGTTGCTACGTGCAGTATCGTCATACGGTGATAGGTACTTCCCTGCACCTCAACCCTTAACTAACCTTATGTGTAGATCAATAACAGAGGGTCTAGGAATACCTAATGCATGTGGAGAGCATGCTACTGATCGTACTACACGAAGTGAGATAGAGACCTTTGTCTGTCGTAAAGGGCATACTACTCAATGGCATACTGATTTCCAAACTAACTTTACTATCCAACTCAGTGGACGGAAAAGATGGAGTCTCAAGGTAGAGTGGACAGGAACACGAATAACTATACTCTACAGCACGCCTTGGCTTAGGCGGCAGCATCGACTGATTACCCTATAAGGGGTCGGTCGCCACACTTTGCTACATCGTATAACCATGAACAGCAACTGAAACTAGCTAGAATGCAAGATGCCAATGCTGAATATCGTCCTCCAGATGAGTAGTTACATTACTACCTTACTCATTATCCAAATTCCTCTATCTAGTTACTTTGCTGATGCCGAGGAGGTTATTTTATCCCCAGGGGATGTATTATTCCATCCAGCTGGTGTATGGCATAAAGTAGAGAGTCTAGATGATGACAACATAGCCATCAATATATCAATAATACCCCTACGCTGGGCTGATATCATTGCTGGTGCAATCAAACAATTGCTGTTACAGAGACCGGCTCTCGTATGGCCAATAGCAGCCTTGCCTTCCAGAGCATCACTAGAAGGACATCTACAGGCTCTTCTCAAGAAGGAAGTGAAACCTGTATTGGACAGTCTATCGGCTAGGGAAATGGCTCGCGGAATTGAAGGGTGAGGATAGGAGGTTGGGGGCTAGTCTTAGGTCTAACTCAGGACTCTACCTAAGTTGTTGGATCTAACAAAGCCAGACCAAGTCAGGATGCAACTGGCTGATACTTTGGCCACCCTCACACCATTGAGTGATACTGATGTCTTCGTATTCAACAGGTTGGCTATTGTTATAGAGGCACCTGAGGGGTAGGGTGAGTGTGGATGTGTAGAGATAATTATGGTACTCGATAGGTGTGAACTAGATGAAACTGAGTTAGAGGAGAATGGAAGTGATGATGATGAGGATAGTGACGATTCTTTGGAGGAGATATACCTACGTGATGATGCTCAACAGCTTGCCAAAGATGACACCGAGCAGCTTCAAGATGGCAAACTATATTCCATACATCACAACTATTGCCGGGATGAGATTAACTTTGATGATCTCATCCGGGTCATCATAAAGGTACTACACCAACATCACGACAGGTACCATTAACGGGTGCCTAGGGTGACTGCAATCGACGGGCATTGCCTTCAGCAGGTACCTCTACAGCTAGTCCCATGCATGGAATGGTTACAGCGTCATCATCGTGCTGTGTCCAGCACCATAGCTCCAGCAACATTCAAGATGTCAGATCTGGAAGAGTGTAGTGGAGACCAGCAGCAGGAGGAGGAAGAAGAAGAAGAGGACTGTGATCAAGGCCGAAAGGATCTCATTTCTCTGCTTCTATCCGTCGGTCTCTGTACAGGATGCTTCTACCGTCAATAAGTGTGCATCCAACCCTCAACGTTACTCCATCGGTTTCTTACGATCCTCATCATTGGGTTATTGCTCTACTTCAACAGGGTGTCCAACATTGGTTCTTCTTAGCGGTAGTTTTTTTTGCTCGGTCCTTCACCTCGAATGTTCCGTTCCCGAGAGCTATCATATGCCTTGGCACGAACCCTCGATAAGGAGGCAGACCATGCGAAGAGGAATGTTCTGTAATGCTCTCATGTATTTATCGCTGCTCCTTCTCAATATGCCTGGCTTCAGATTAGTTACTGAAGATGGTATGGTAGTAGCAGCAGCTAGGGCCTCTTCAGATGAGTCATCCAAGACTATTGGGGCTGTTGCTGCTAACATATACATGGAATACAAAGTAATAATATCCGATGCCGATTTATTCCGCGCTCGACTCAACAGCAGAAACTGACGCTTCTCTCAGTGTACGGAGAATGCCTTTGGATCTGCTCTGACGTCATTGCTAATGCAATGCGAATACAGTCCTGGCCAGAAGACAGCTGTTAGAGTGACACCTTTTGCCCAGTCCGAGTGTGAGGATGATGGGATGCTAGTCCTTCTGGCTGTAGTTGGACGAGATGAGAGGGAGTAAGTAGCAGGAGTAGGAGAGGTCACGCTAATACATTACCGTGTACTAGTTATGACTGGCTTGAAGAAGTTGGCTCGAGGGTTGCTTCGGATCTGGTCTTCCTTAAGGATGAAGTATTCAATAAAATGATAAGAGAACCATTGCCGTCGTCTGGTGGTCCTTGATGATAATAACGTCACTGAATGATGGTGATAATGCTGACTAGTCAGCAATGCTCATTTGTACCATTTACTCAACAATCGTATCATCTTATCTTCCAACATGTGTTGTTGGAGTATGACACAGGTTGCCCCATGAATACCAGCTGGTGTTGGATATATTTTCTGTTTTTGATATTCTTCCGACTGTACAATGGAACCAGCGGTTGCCAGTGACGCACCACCATACTATCCTCCATTTGTGGATAGGAACATGGGGGACAGAAAGTGTGGCAAGGGATATAGGAAGAAGTGGAATGATGTCTACAGGTATACCAGAGTGGACTTCCTTACCGAGACTCTCCCATTACAGCCTCTGAGGACTTCCCTTACCGAGGACTCGTTCTGCTGGAGGGTACCTTAGAATAGTATCGGTATATGTTGTTGGATAATTAATATCACCGTCATGTGTCACTATCATCCATAGTTGTTATTCATAACTTGTACTATCTTCTATTATAGTATACCATTGTAGACCAACAAGTCACGTTAATTTGTTGTCGGGCGGAAGGGCTCAATAGGACAGAGTTAATGCAATAAATGTCAACTACCAAGGCTACTACCCTCCCACCGACTGATAGTCATAACTCGGACATTATTGAGGATGACTCAACACCTCATGATCCTCAGGTAACGTATCAAGGCCATCGTCAAATCATTACCTCTGATTAGGATGAAGAGAATAAGATAACAGATGAGCCAGCAGCAGTAGCAGCAGCAGAAGCCCTGGATGAGGAGATACTCGAGAAGGATGAGACGTCGGAGGGCCGTCGTATAATAATCCACGTTGATGTGCCGTCTGTGATGCATCGACCTGCCTCGGCTAGAGGCTATACTACCGACCTAATGGTCAACAGCTTGTTGCATACTACCCGACCATCCAGCCTATCCTCATAGGTCAATAAATGGTTAGCATCGATGGCATGGGGTACTGTAGATCCCAATACTGCTCAGTGGGTACTAGCAGTATCGGAGACATCAATACACCCACCGAATAAACCCACACAACATGATGTCAGTCGTGGTCGATACTTTTGGAAGAGTCTTGATACCTTGATGTAAGGCACAAGATGAAGAACAGTCAGCAGCAGCAGCAGTGAAAGAGGAGGAGAAGAACCCTCAACCTGATGGCACTGACACCGTCTTGATCACATATATGGACTATCTCAACATGAGGTACGGGGAAGAGGAGGAAGTCTCTCATAATGATGATGGTGAGGGCGATGGTGGAATACATGGAGGTGAAGAGACCAAGGGGAAGTAAGATAAAGCTGGTTCGATGTGGAGAGTGTAGGGATTCCTTCAGAGAGGATATCATTAACGAGTTACTCCTGGAGTTCACTAGCAAGAAAAGCTCACCTGGTGCCAAGCTGAGGGCTGAATTCGATCAGATCATCAAATGCCTTTCCTTGCCTTTACCCGTGCGCAAGGGTTTAGGCTTACCAAGCAAAGTCAATATTAGGCAGAATGATGCTGATTCCAGTGTGGATACAGGGAGTACTGGAACGAAGGGGAGCGGGATGTTCAGGTAACAGTGGTAGTGAGGTTATAGGTCATCGAGAACCATCTTCACTAACCCAGGTATGGCCTCTATAACCTACTCCCTAGCTTCCTCAACATGATTATCGACTTCGCACATACTGCACGGGACTTTGCTATAGTCCTACGAGACACCATGCCGATCGATGGGGATGATGATGATGATCCTACATCCCTCTTGACAGAGGACGCAGCCTCTGTGGTGGAGGAGTTACAGTTATTGACTGAGGGAAAGCATCCAGTGTACTGTGGCAAATACAAGACTAGGAAGATAGTCATGGATGGTACCGGTGAGCATATGATGCTCGATCTACGACCTAGACCTACGCATATGGGCCTAATTACAACCATACATACTGGCAACGAACACAGCGGACCACTACTCGCCTTCCCTCGGCGCAATAAGCATCAACCTACTGAGGTATTCTAGGGCCACTACTACAATGACGTTAGGCCTACTCAGTTGGTGGTTAAGGAGTCATCAACTACTGCGGAGGTCGATTCAGCCCCACAAAGCATCGTACCCACTGAGTATAGGGGATATTCCGAGGTATATGCTGGTCTAGTACACGAGATGCTACCAGAGGGCCGTATAATAAGCATAATCGAGAGACCGATGATGAGCACAACAGATGACAGTAGTACTCATGTCATGTTTGGCAAATCATCATGTTGATGCCCTTCCAGGTGATACCCGTCCTCCTCCACGAGAGGTACTCATCAATCCAGCTGACACCAATATACAGCACATCTACATAACGGCAGATCCTACATCGGTTACAGTGATGGATGTACTCTCCAGTAGGAGCACTCATGATGGTTATCGTCATTGATGATGTTAAAGATACCCCAGTAGTCGGAGGGCAGGAGAGGATATGCCTTACCGTAGACACCTATCGTGCCACAACCCAATCCAACTATTTCAAAGACCTAGTCCAGGAGGCCATTGCTAGGCATACTACACAGGTTGCCTTGGGGACTCGCCATTGTTGCATCTCAGTGACCAGTCTACCTCAGCTCCGTATTGATAAAGAAGTGGACATGAAGGCCCCTGTACACCGGCAGGAATCGATAATGCAACTCACTCCACGTAGCTATCTGAGGAAGAGAGTACTGCCTGTATTGGCACCAGCCATCAATGAGGCAGCGAGAGATAGACCTGAGGATCCTGCCACATACATAGCTATGTATATGCTGAAACATAGGCATGGGTAAACCTACTACTACAACTTAATACCTCCTATCTTAGCTTGTTGTAGATACAATAAGGTTATCGAGATCAACAGTCAGCACTCGATGTCTTAACGATCTACTTCATCGTGAGGTGCAGGTAGCTCATGATGAGCCACCGTTCATGTTGATGTGTATGCTTCCACCATTATCCACCCTCGAGTTAGTAGTCTCTCTCACTATAGTTTCCTTGACTTGAAGGTTGTCCCAGAATGTCCCTTGACATCTCTCCTCCTCTCCACCTCGGTGTTACATCATCCAGAGAAGAGATGGCCGCCAGTCCCACTCTAGAGCACCTTACTGATCCGGATTGTCGAGAGTTGATATCTGGTGGACGCCTTCTGATTGAGATAGGGATGTCCGAGGACGAGGTTACTGCCCATCAGCATCCTCCTCCTCTTTTTTGCCATCCTCTCCGAACTGAATACCTCGTTGACTTATACACAGCGGTTCGGGAACACTTTAGAGCGTTCATTCCACCCCTACTAGGGGCGGCCTCAACCTGGTGAGTACACACGGCTCATTGACCAACATAACTGCTGCTCTCAGCGATACCGACTGCCCACTGTGGTTCGATGTCCGTGTGAATGGGAGCGAGTGCACCTCTCTCAACTGGACAACACCCTTGGGAGTCCTATTCGATCTCCATGGTCCCTTAGTACGAGAGGGAGTACCCGCATCAATGCCATGGAAGATAACCGTCCATTTCATGTATTATCCATCACCACAGAGTATCCCAGAGTTCAAGGTGAGCAGTAACGGAGTGTTATGATATGGTTACAGCCCTTGCAGACACTGGATGAATTCTCGAGTCTACATTTCAACCAAATGAAGGCCGGAATTTCTATACAATTGCCTCGTCATGCCCCGACAGCATTCGGCCTCATGCTTACAGCTGATGTACAGCGTCTACGCCGCCGAGATCCTTACTTAATCTATGCATGTATTGACTCGAAGGAGATGCGGAACGCTCAGTCGAGCACGGTTGACGATATATCTCGCGTGCCGTTGAAGTTGTATCATCCCGAGTCGAAATCATCAGTTTTGCTATACTCGAGTGACCCTCGTTGTCAAGTATCAGAGCTACTATCAGAAATAGGTGCCTCCCATATGGTTCCTATTGTCCATGGTATTCATCTGAGTGAGGAGATTCCATTATGGTGGTTGATGTTGCATGCGTCTTCTACAGATCTTTTCATACATATTGTCCTCAGAGGTGTTGTTGAGGATGATAATTTCTGAGTATGTATCATTTCATTCGAACACTATATTTTGAGTTAGAGTTTTTGGAAAGCAATGCGATGCCAATTAATGGCTTCCTAAAGCATCTTATCGAGCCGAACATATAATCTAGCTAATCCCGCAACCTCGGAGTAACAAACACAACAGTACATACTCCCTGAATAATGAATTTTGGTCTGGGACTTGCATCCAACATGCACGATGATATACACGCTGTACAGCTTCAATTCTCCTCTCATAGCTCACTTCGATGTAAGTCTTGTCCATTTCTACTTAGAGATACTCATACAAGAGGAGTATGAAAATAGCCAGCACATACCTCTCCCGTCCCCCAGCTTATGGTGCCAGCATCAAGATCAACAACTGCATCACTCAGCCGAATACTTCCCAACTCTAGCATACCATCTACCAATCGATTACCTATGGAAGAGCACGCTCTGGTAAGGATTGTCGATAATCTACTCACCATCAAGACGAGCTGTCAAGGCCTGCACTGGACCCCATCTACCCCACACTTTAGCGCTCTCACTATCATAGTGAAGCTCAACCTGATTATCAAACAATCCTACAACAATTCATGACTGGCCACCGACCTCCCAGCCGATGGATCGCCACAGCCCTGCTATACCTCCCTTCCTCTCTGGGCACTCTTTTGATGATAGTTCGAACACTTGAGGAGCTGGGAGACCACGGATACTCTGTTCACTACCTAGATTCGCTGCCAACTTGGCGTCCTCATTCGGATACTGCTGCACTTGTACAGAACAAAGTGGTCCGCTGTATGGAATAGGAAGTTGGAGTGAGATTGGAGGTGTGATGTTGACGCCTTCCACGGGGTAGTTAGCGCCCTGCTGCTCTGCACTCAAGCAGCCCTCATCGCTGCAGAAGGACAGGGGTTCCTCATCACCCGGACATGCCCAGCCAGAGGGAGGCTTACACCGAGCCCTCACCTGGATGATAAGTGGCTAGCCGTGCTGCTACATACGATGATGTACTCCCCCAGACCTACCTTGGCATCACCATCTTCATGATTATGATCAGCATCATTCTGTAGTATCAAGGAGGAGGAGGATGGGAGAGTAGCGATCAAGTGAGACGATTGAGTAGCCATCAGCCTAGGGCGCTTGCCAAGAGGCTGATGTACTGACTGTACCGTACAGTCATGTGTCACATGTACTGGGGATTCCGAATGGTCCTGACATAAAACCAATCAAACTCACATAGAAGTTCAAGTGCACGCCTATGATTACCATTGCTGCTTTCTGGCTATGACTAGCGTCGTGGTCATCATCATTATCATCAGCCCCGGTTAGTTCACTCCTTGTACGTACACGATGACGTCTATCCTCAGAGGGGGAGGTGGAGCAGGGACGTGTCTCTGCCTCAGCATGATGGCTGACTAGACTTCTGAACCTCCACGTATGATTAGTTGATAACACTTTCAGACTGGTCCTTGTCATCCTATCAGCAAGAGCAACAGTAGTTGATGATGATGATGATGATGATGATGTATCCACCGGGTTGACGGTAGAGTTATCGGGGCCTGTGGTAGGCAGTCTAGACCCAGGTCCACATCTCTTGTTGCCTGTACGACGTCCACCACGACGAGGTCTAGCCATGAGTAAGGAGGCAATGTATCCTGAGTCAGAGAAAACGTAGCACTCCCCAATCATGATTCGTCATTGGAGTCGGCAGTTTCATCAGTATGTACCACGTGGATATTGACACACAGGTACATATTGAACGAGGTGGAAAATGTTGATGAATTGACATGCCTCTGTGATTACGATAGAACTATAGCCGACGTTGCTTATCCCTGATACCATTGAGCAGTGCTGCAGAAAAGTAGTGGCTCGATTAACATGTTGTTGAGCATGTGTCGGAAGGCTGAGACACTCTCGACCAAATGACGGTTCGATAGCCCAACAACTGATACGTACCTCATCCAAGTATCGCAATGAGCAGGAGTGGGGGTCGTAAGTGATCGAGGCTTCGGGTCGGAGAGGGGCTCGAGTCTGAGAAAAAGTTGGTACTGCTCTCAAGTCGACATCCTTCATCATAGCCTTCCTTCATCAGACATGCTACGGTCTCTCCAGAGAGGAGATCGATGATAGGCTTAGATCGGAAACGAATAGCAATATAGCACTGCTGTATACGGGTACAGCTTAGAGACAACGATGAGCTCCTATTATCACCACTTCGTTGTCCGATGCTACCATGACGATTTATACGAATATTCTCTCTTCGTATAGATCAGAGACATATCATACCTTACAGTAGTAGGATTAACTCATTTGGGAGCTCTGCAATGTCGATAAGAGGGGGAGGGGGATAAATCATACTCCTATACCTATCTACTTTGGGGACGCCATCGACGAGAAATAAGTTGACCAATCCAAAGCCTACTGCTACTCTGGGAAACTACTAGGAATGGCGATGATGAAGCCTTCGGTGAATAGTATGGGTAGTAGAGCAGAAGCAGTATACACATCCCATTACTGAACTACAACAAAGTAGTATCACAGATCGTCCGGAGAAAGAGTATATAATTTTACAGCGAAGATGTTGATTACAAGGCAATAATAACGTTCGATGGTGCAAGCAACTACCAAGATAAATGAGCTGGATTGATATCCATCAGTAGTGATCGTCGTCATTCACTGATACTCATCAGCATTAGCCTTATTCTCTTATAATTATTTGACCACACTACCAACTACTGACTATTGGAGGAAAGTATCGTAAGTATAGTATTATGATACCAAGTGGTAGTCATGGTTAGATAATTATGATATATTACATAGGATCAACAAAAGTAACGTAGCAAATGATAGCTCTATCAATAGTGTCATTTTCTGACACTTATTATCGATGAATAATGACATGCCCTTAGTCGTTGTCAACATCTTCTCAACTTACTAACCAGTACACCACTAACATGCTCACGATGCTGCTGCTGCTGCTCATCATCATCAATAGGACATCCCTCTCGAGATTGTTGCCGCCTTCTCCGCCTTCTGTTATTATCCTCCTCCTCAATATCACAATAAGGATATGATGATGATTCAAGAGTAATAGGGGCTATAGCAGTATCATGTACACCATAGTGTTGACCAGCAGTAAAGGTCGATGATGATGGTAGTGGTGGTCGAGATGAACTTATGCAAGGGCCTTCTTCTTCTCCTTCTGGAAAGGTGGCAGCATGACATACACTCGTAAAACATATATGAGGATTAATAGAAGAGGAGGAGGTGATAGCAATACCTCCAGAAGGGGAAGCACTGGATGCTGATGATGTAGCTGTAGTACTAGTAGAGTCGCTTATGGCCTGTGGTTGCTCCAATAAGGATCGCAAGCTCTCAGCCATATTACGTACAAACTCCGCCTCAGACTTAGATTGTGGTAGCTTACCCGTCTTGTAGTAGGTCATCATCTTTTGCCTTGTTGATGCCCATTTAGTCCTCACTTGTTTAGGCGTACGGAACACATTACCATTAGCCTTACGAAGCTCACTGGCCACATCATCAAATGCTTGACCTCTCGCTGCTACTGAGTCACGAGAGCTTGATCGAGATACTATCGTCTTGGCACGATACAATATCTCCGCCTCAAAAACCTTCAAGTCATCACCAGAAAACCTTATGTATTGTGACATTGTGGCGTGTTATTAACGTTATTGGCGACACCGATCACAATCCAGTATATAGCTGAGGGGTAGTAGCTGATGGTGGTGGCCGGCAGTAGGGACAAATTAAAGTAAGACAATCCTGGAAATAAGGTTATCACTTGTGGCTTGCTTGTGGTAATAAGCCCTCCCACAACGTTGACCCCAATTGAAGCAACAATTAACGTCCTTGAGATGCCACCATAGCACGATATAGGGGGTGACACACAATTGAACATCACGTAAATAAGAGTCGCCACTCGCCCGCCTCAATGCCCGAAACGTACACACTTTTCCAGATGCGGTCGTCATATTGCAGAACACTAAGTGTGCCCTAGCCATAGAGTATACCACTATGTATAAACAATAGCCATTAGAAGTATGGAGTAGTGCTTAGCCTGTGTTGTTGTTACTATAGATGATATTGTGTGCAGGAGGCCACTGAGACAACATCGTGAGCAGTTACACGCCGTCTCGTGCCAACTTGTCCCGTCTCGTGCTTGTCTACTCTGGAATTATTATTACTTTTGGGATGATGAGTGAAGCCTGTAGAGCTCTTTATTGGTCATAATATTATCCCTCATGACCAGTAAAATGAATCTAGATGACTTCTATTTCGTCCGTACTCTAGGAACAGGGAGTTTTGGTAGAGTAAAGTACGCTAAGCATAAAGGTGATGGACAACACTATGCCGTTAAGTTCATGAAGAAACATGAGATATTGAAGCTAAGGCAAGGTAATCAGCAGGAGGAGGCTCAGGAGATAGTTATAGAATGGATATCATCTTATTATTATTAGTCGACCATATCAACGCGGAACGTAACCTCCTGGGTCAATTGAATCATCCCTTCATAGTCAATATGCGGGGATCATTCAAAGACACTAGATTTGTCTACATTGTGATGGAAGTCGTTAATGGAGGTAATGTCACTATTATTATTGTAGATTGCCATAGGCCGCCGTCTTAGGGGAACTATTTACTCATTTACGACGTGCCAGGAAGTTTACTGATGAGCAATCTAAGTTCTATGCTGCACAGATAGCTGCTACCTTCGAATACATACATGGCAAGAATATTATACATAGGGATTTGGTAATAATAATGGGGGAACAAATAGTAGGGTAGTAGTAGTAAGATGATGATGGTGATATCTCAGAAACCAGAGAACATTCTTTTGAGTGGGGATGGATATAGCAAGCTCACCGATTTTGGATTCGCTAAGGTCATTGCTGTTCAACATCATTAAAACACATCTTCTTTGCATTATTGTAGATAATCGAGCCTGGTGCCCGCACATACACCTTATGTGGTACTCCAGAATACATTGCACCAGAGGTATTGTTAAATAAAGGGCATGGCAAACCTGTTGATTGGTGGACTCTTGGGGTAGTTATAGTAGGAATACCTCTCCGAGTATCAGTATAGGATGTAGGTGCTTATATATGAGATGATTGTTGGGCAGCCACCTTTCTGTGATGAGGAGCCTATGGGCATCTATCAGAAGATATTGGCTGGCAAAATGTACTTCCCCAAGTACTTCGATAAGAATGCTAAAGGTTAGATTTCTCAACATGATGTGTCCTTACGTTTCCTATTAGGACTAGTAAAGAAACTACTCACTGCTGACCTTTCCAAAAGGTATGGTAATCTCCAGAACGGTGCTGATGATATCAAGAAGCATAAATGGTAGTAGGCTATGATGGCCCAGCAGCATAATGATGAATCCTTAGGTTCGCAAGCATTGCCTGGGATCAGCTAGTTCGTAAGGAGATACCAGCACCATATAAGCCACAGTTGAAAGATGAGAAGGACATTAGCAACTATGAGGTGAGTATCACTATTGTCCTGAGGAATATCATTGGCATATTAGGATATTCCTGAGTCTACTGAGTTACCACCATCGGTACCTGCTGCTGCTGATCCTTTTACTGATTGGTAATGATAGGCCTTCTTACCTTGTAAATACAAGTAGCGTATTGCCAATAGTAGTAGATGGTATAACATCACTACTTCTGGCTATACTCTATCAGTATTACACTTTATATTTAGCGTTAGTTGTCATTATCAACGAGGCTGCTGAACATAGATGATAGCATGATGTTGGAATTAATACTTGACAATGACTCTACTACTACTACTGCTGCCATCTATATCATGCTGCCTACTACAGCACCTCGGCCCATAGTAATGACTCTGATAAGGTGTGCTAATGATGATACTCTATGTTGTGTTGAGTCTTCAGTCATTACCATTAAGATATAACCTCCCCAGTCGAATATTTGGGTATAGTTTTTTGAACTCTTAAGGGCGTGATGACGTCGCATCATGTTGAAGATCATACAGCATCATCTAACGGTCCTCCCCCGATTAGTCCTACAGCAACATCAGCGACTGAGTTTTATTGGAGTTCTGATCATGATGGTGTTAGGGCACACTTCGCCCTAGCAGCCGACTCTGGGTTAGCTTATATGACCCTAGGAGGGGGGAGGAACTCTCATCATAGACAAACGCGATCAACTGATGAAGATGATAAGATAGTCATACCATCATGGAAGCCACTACTAAGGCCTGATATAGTTGGATTCGATCATATTATATCACCGGATACCCAATACAATGACAGGAGGAAGGGAGGTAGTCGGCGTAGTGGGAGGGGGCGCGTCATCATCATCATCATGTTCAGGAGTGTTTGAGGCTGTGACATGTAAAGATATACCACTAACTGGTACACAACTACAGTCACTGTATGAGGATACTATACCAGAGGTCCATGATGATGTAGACACTAGTACATTCTTACCAGACCCCGATAATACCCCTATGTGGCTTGGTGATGAGGGTAGTGATGATGATGGGTCAGAGGACATGACCGGTTGGGAGCCAAGACCAAAGCTATTCATAAAACTCAAGGAGCCAAGACTGGTAGATGTAGTGGGATTTATGTAATACTCTCAACAACAAAAACATTTGCAGTACTACTGTTCACAGGTATTCACCCTGGGATCGTAACTTCGGGCGAAGAGTATATCCTACATACTCCCTAAATGGAGTTGACTATTTCTCATTCTTGGATTCCGGCAGCCTTTATGTAAGCTTACCCTCCCTATCACATATTATCTGCTCCTTTTAGGCCAGCATTCCTCGTATTGGTAATCTCAATCGTGGTAACCCTTCGTTGCACACTCCTAAAGTATTGGAAATGCATAGACATCAGCCGGTGATGGTGAAGTAGGTGTATCCTTGTAGATACATAGGGATTTATCGTAATAGATACATTCGACTAGAGTTCCCTAATGGTTGTGGTAGACGTCTATACTCAGTGTGTGTATGTGGGCCAATATGGTGGCCTAAGGTCCGTGACATAGTTACTGGTCTAGCTCTTGTTCAGCAAGGAAGAGCAACTCTTATTCCTGATACTGTTAAGCAGGCCCTTGAGGAGGACGGCAAGACGCTAAGTGAAGCGTAAGAGAGTGTAGTCGTTCACCATTTATCAATACTCCATTATTACAGGATCGCCACATTACCAGTAGATTCCCTATGGAGCCCAGTCCTCGCTGGAGCCCTCCAGAAGCTGGCATTCACTACCAACACTCAGTCGGCATCCTATCGCCTACCACAGACTACCATGTACATCCTATCCTTCTTATAAGCATCATTGATAATAGTTATACACTGAGTAGTCTTCCGTCCCAACCACCATACACTCTTGCTTTACCCTTCCTCATATCTTTGTATATTCTTGTAGTTCTCATTATCCCTCGCTCCCTTATGGACCCTCCACCGTTGCCGCCGCTAACATCTCGAGTATTTGTTACCGTTGGTACGACTAGGTTCGACTCTCTTGTACAGCGTGTCTGCCAAAGGAGTTTCCTCGACCTCTTGCACAATAAGCTTGGCACCACGAAGGTGCTCATCCAATACGGTAACGCTTCCATTGATACTCTCAAGATATTAGAGGAAGCCTCGAAAGTTGGTAGAGTAGATGGTATTACTCTCAGTGGGTATTCACTTAAGCCAGAAGGTAGTGTTGTCGGCAGCACAAGTAACATCATCATCATAATGCATGTGGTGCAGGTATCTATGATGATATCCAACAAGCTGACCTGGTCATTAGTCATGCAGGAGCCGGTAGTATCATGGAAACCTTGAGGGTGATATGCTACTACTACTCGTGGTGGTGTAGTACTAGTGATGGTTGTATTGCAATAGGTATCTCGGGAGAGGAATGACAAGACTAAACCCATCCTCTGTGTTGTATGCAATAACATGTTGATGGGTAATCACCAACAGGA
>NW_003203153.1:49395-81531 GCF_000006405.1 Perkinsus marinus ATCC 50983
CCGTGGTTAATCATCAGTCAACAACGAGATGTAGTTGACCGATTGAGTATACTACCCAAATGTATCATTGCTAGCTCCCTAGATGATGCAGTCGTGTGAGTGGTGCGGACAGCGGTACTAATCGAAAGTTACCATAGCCCGATCCGTTACACATTATCGCCGGAGTATGGAAGTAGCTAGAGTAGTGATGTACGATGAAACTGATGTTTACGGGCTTTTATGAAGTTCCTGATTTACTCAACAGCATTCACAACGTCTTTTCAGTCGTTCCTATCTCCTTCCGGTGGATGGCATACACGGAGTTACGCGACAACACCGATACGAATGCACGGATTACAACGCAACATAAATGGCGAAAGTAATAATGATAATAAGGTGATCAACTTCCCTTACATAGGAGTGCATATGTATGAATTGTATCACGCAACTCCTTTTTCGTTTCCTCATCACAAAATGCCATGTCAACAGCTCTAAGCTGTAGTAAGACAGCATCTAGTTGGGTTAGGCCCCATGTCTGACAAGTTTCAATGATTTCATCACTCAAGGATGATGAGAATACACCACTATCATCAGTACATATACATACCTTATGGGCTATACTCAACCAGGTCTGCATATAGGGATGCTGTGATAGGCTCTTCAATTGTAGAGTGCATTTATTTGATGTTGGACATATCTCGATTCCGATATTCTTATCAACAATAGTGTCCTTCTGCTTCTCACTGACCCATAGAGCATGGCCCAACCTATCAGGTTGGAAGCTTAATACAGCATCAGTCTCGTCATCGCGATTAGGCACTTCAGCCACGTGCGCAGTGATCTTCAGTCCATGACATCGTGCACGCTCCAGGAGGGGTCTAATAATGCAATATGCCAAGTACTCACAACGAAGATCACATCCATTTCCCAACGACGGCGATGTTCCCACTTACATGAAGTCCCTCGTATCGCCCTTGATTGGGTTGCCAGCAACGTCCATCCCCACGAACAGGTCCGGTCGTCTAGCCCTCCATGCGATAGCCAACTTCACTATCTCTTCAGCCGCTTTGATAGTGCCAGCCCTATCAATGCCCAATATCAATCGTATATCCATTCTCCTGTGATGCTGACTCTCTTGATCCCGCCATCTATCTACCTCCTCTACCAATATATCAACATAGTCCCTCCTAGTAGGTTGGTCAGTCAAAGGCCGAGGTGCAGTCCGCAACTCTAGATACACCACATTATCGTCATATGCGTCAACCAACGCCTCACGTATAACACGTCTTAGTGCCAATGAGTCAGTGATCACCTCATAGATGATATTGAATAACTTGAATGCTCCCTTCAATGTTATGCTCTTTGAGGGAGCAGTAACAGCTATTGATGTATCAGCGCCCTTAGTCATAATCATCTCCAATAATGTAGACCTTCTAATGCAACCATGTAGATGACAGTGTAGGTCTACTTTAGGTAGAGTTCTTATCATGGATACAAGCCGCTTCCGACTACCCCGTGCCCGCAGCCATCGCCCAGTGATAGATGCTGATCCAATGAGGATGATAGTAAAAACCCCTATAGAGGCCTTCCAATGATGCCTTGCCATAGCAGCTACTCTAGGTATGGTGTCCAATGCTGAGTGATACATGTTGCTAATGGATGGTGGTGGAGCCATAGTGTAGAAGAGGATGGCATCAATAGAGAAGGCAATAATAAGAGGGATAATACAAGCCACAATGAGAGGATGGGAACAAGGGCTAAACACTGTGTCATGATGGCAGTAAATGACAATTCAAGCTTACACATCTAGCAGGCCACACACCTGATAGTTATCCACACATATGTAGGACAATAGTAGCACTACTACTACCTGACCAACCACTGTTCATACTACAGCAAGAAGAATGATGATGATAACGGGGTAAGAGGACCTCACCTGTAATCAGGACTTCCGATCGCCTATCGTATCCGTATTTGGTGGGGGAGAAGTTGGTTCAAGTATAGATGGATCAGCATTAATGACGACTATAACACTAATATCTGATTATGTGGATGAAAAGGGTACTATGGTTATTATGGAGTAGCAGTAGGTGGCGGGAACATCAAGTAGGACTATTATTAGGATGATGATGATGATACTGCTACAAGGCCCGTGAGGGAATGGTCAGTAATAATAACGAGTAGAGGAATGTAAAGAGATACAACAGGTGTATATCAAGGCATTTACATGAAGTCAGCGTAGTCGTCATACTCATCATCATACTCACCATAGCCACCATCCCCATACCTAACTTGTGTACTGTATTCAATGGGTATTATCATTATTATTACATCATGTCGATCTCGGCCTGATAATCAACCTTGGCACCCTTCTTCATCTGTGATACGTCAGTAGCCTGTTTCTTACGGTTCCTATCCTTCTCAGCCTATACACCATAATACACTACTATAGGATGTCGTCACCGTAGCCTGAGTGACTACCTTCTCTTGCTTCTTTGATGTAACCAATGCTTGTAACTCCTTTATAAGCTTAGTACACTCATCCTGGTCCAACTTCTCTTCAACCCCTCTAAGGGTATCTCGCATGAAGTTGAATACAGCTGCCTTGGTACGGCAATCATTCAGTTTACCAACACACCTGCTCACAATGATTACCTCCATCACCATCATCACCATCAGCACATCACCATCAGCACATCATCATCATCATCATTACTACCTTTCACTAAGCTGTTCGACATCCTTCAACGTCTTCAACTTTAATTCCTCAAATGAATCCTTCTCCACAACGGTAGTAGTCTCACGTATCTTCACGTGTTCAGATCCATTACCTACAATACTACTAATGGCTACCATCACGAACATTAACATTACCTTCACTAGCATCATTAGGGGTTGTCACACCAAACATGTCACATATGTTCTCCATATCGGCCTTCTCTATCTACACTACAAATCGTGACTGTACAATCATCGTCATCCTACTACTACCATCCGTTGTTGACGAGCCTTCTCAGCTACAGGATCATCGAGAGGCATATCATCAGCGTCAATCTCCTTGGTTATAGTGGTCACCTTCGGTTGGCCATTACTCTTCTCTACCTGTTGTTTGGTGGATGCCTTCTTAGTAGCAACCTAATCTGCATCATCAGCCTACAGCATTACTCTTGTATTATTACCTGTGGTGCAGCAGGGGCCGATAAGGCCTTCTCAGCTGCAGCCTCCTTATTCTGTTCAATGGTGTCTAGTCCAATATCGGCAGCCTCCCAATCATCGTCAGAATCACTATCCCATTGCTCGTTCAATTTAGATGCAGAAGTGGACATAATTACGTAACAATAATTTACAACGTCCTGCAGACACTTACCATCATCACCCACCACTACAGTTCGATTAGACCGGACCCCAAACGGCAGTAGGGCGCGCCCAGCTGATCGATTTAATTAGTGTATTCTTACTATCATGTGTCGTGCTTCATAGCAATAATTGTTATAGTTGTCGTTAGTGCATTATAATGTTCGAAGAGGAGGAGTATCCAGGGCCTCGGGAACTGGGCTTACCTCGTCTTAGTGGTCATATCACCACAAGAAATGGGAGAACTCTCAGGAACCAACAACAACTACAACAGGTAATAGTCGTAATAGGGTGATAGGGGATAATATATAGGAAATTGTGCCTATCAGAGTGGCCCAACACGCTCTAGACGTACATTGGGATCTACTACCACCACACAACGTCATCACCTTACAGCACCTTACAACAGGCCTCAACCTGTTAGTAACCATGTAGAGGATCACAATGGTGTCCATGATGATGCTAGGGAGTCGACATGGTAAGAAGGGCATTAACATGTAGTAGTATCATCAATGATGGTAATGATTAGGTTTGGCAGGATAGTGGGTATTGCTACGCGACCCTTTACTGCTATTAAATCAGTATTCCGTAGTAGGAGTAGTCAGGAGGACACATCTTCCCATGAGGATGATGAGGAGGGTAGTGAGGATGATAACACTATCCAAGTGGACGAGGGGGAAGGAGTACCTCCTCTTTCACGTACTACATACCCATCATCATTATATCCTCTATTCTATCCTGGATAGCTCCATCACACTTCAAGGAATCTCCATCCCCAACCTTTGATTTCAAACACTTTGCCACTACTACTACTACCCACCATGGTGAGCCCCTACTACCCACGGATCTAGTGTATCGTCATGTATGTGGTCATCTCAGAGCTACCTCCTGCACCACCAGTTGCTGCTCCACTTGAGAATGATGATGACCTGGTCCTCATACCACGACTCAGTAGTCATTGCAGGAGGGCACAGCCCCGAGGATCCAGTAATGATTGTGGTTATGATAGTCTCATCCCATCTGTAGTCATCAGGCCTAACGCGACGTAAACGTGATAGGTCATCACCTATCAACCGTAATAGGAGTGATACACTAGTGGAGAAGGAGGAGGAAGGATCGGGGGTATTTGGTGGAGGGGCGAACAAGGAGGAGAGCAGGTCACGGAGAAGCAGTGGATCCTACATACAACAGCAGATGCCTGCTAAGAGGATGACCCTAGGAGCTAGCAGTACCTCGAGGTTTGCTGGCCTACCATCGGTAACACCAGCAGCCCAGCAGGCTCTACCCTATGATAGTAGTAGACGGGGTAGGTATCAATACCCTATGACCACTCTACCAAGGTAGGTTATGCTTGGTAATTAGCAGTATCATAATGGGTATTAGATATACATCAATGTTATCATCGACTCCATCCCAGGATAGGGCCTTGGCTACTTCTCGTAACATAATGGCTAATCTAGACCGTATGGCGGCATCAGCAGGAGGAGGAGCAGCAAGTCATGACCAGACCGGGGGTATGCAGTTGTATAGGCCTCCTAGACCACTACGACGACGGAGGCCACCACTCAATGGGGGATCATCGATAGAGACACATACTGGCATGAAGAGTCTATCAGCCTTATTGGCTAAATCATCTGAGAACCATACACAAGGCGCATCACCCGCCGCCGCCGCGGCCGCCCTGCCCTCTGCTACTTCTAAGGCTTTCGGTATGCACTCTCCAGTGTTTGGCAGTAGTGGTATTACCAAGAAGAATACAAGCAATAGTAATGCTAATATGATAGGGTAGGATGGTGGTGGTATACCTATACCAGGTCCGTTGTTTGGTCTACCAGAGGATGATGACAAGAAGAAGGCTAGTACATCACTAAATACAGCAACTACTGCGAACAAGGAGGAGGCTACTGCCAAGAGTAGTATTACTACTAAGGTGAGTATACAGGCATCACCCTCATCATCCTGTTAATCATGCCTCTCAGGATACTACCAAGACAACATCCACTGCTGCTGCTGCCGCTGCCCCTCCTCCAGCATCAATCTTCGGCAAGGTCCCCAGCTCTAATACAGGTTCATCATCGATATTCGGCGCTAGCCTGCCTACTACTACTACTACTTCAACTACTAACAGCAGTATCTTTGGTGCCACTCCAACTGATACTGCTGCTACATCGGCACCTATCAGTAGTAGTAATGATGCTGCTTCTGCTCCTCCACAGAAGACTACCACCACCTCATCTACATCATCACTATTCACCACTACGGCACCCACCTCTTCTACTGAGCCATCAGCTCTAGCATCGTCCCTCTTCGCTGGTGTTAAAACAACAACAACAACAACATCAACACCAGCAGCAGTCGAAGAGAAGACTACTCCTGAGAAGAAGGCCAAGAGAGCTCGGTCTGATGATGATGACGAGGTTGAGGAGGTACCACCACCACCAAGTAAGGCTGCTGTCCAGGAAGCAGTACCCGCCAAGGCGGCCACTACTACTACGCCAGCCCCTGCTCCCGCTGCTCCTGAGCCACCTAAGGGGGGCTTCATCTGGGGTGATCCGACCAAGGTGAGTGTCAACAACACCTACTGCTAGAGGTAATACCTACTATCAGGTCAGCGACGCCGACTTTTTTGATGATGATGGATTCGCTCCTGATGCTGACGATGATAGTGATCATGAGGAAGAAGAAGGGGGGAATAAATCAACCCCTGCCCAGCAACAGCAGCAGCAGTCTACTGGTATAGATATATGTAACACTGCACCTTCACTGTGATGGTCCCTGTGCAGGTGGTGGTAGTATATTCGATGCTATACCAGCAGCATCAGCAAGCTCTGGATCCAAGACCAGCAGTGGAAGTCTGTTCGGCACTGGTAGCGCCATATTCGGAAACAACGATAATAAGAGTGGTAGTATTCTCTCCTCTCAACAACTGCTACTCATTGCCCATTCTGTCAGGTTCGGATAGTAGTAGTATATTTGGCACGGCCGGTAAGGCATCCTCGGGGGGCAGTATATTCGATGTGTCTGCAGCCCCCTCATCCAGTGGTGGTAGTGGTAGTATCTTCGGCAATCCCTCTACTACTACCACCACTGCTGGTACAGCTTCCATCTTTGGGACTACTACTGCCAGTATGACCAAGAAGGATGATGCTGGTAGCAAACAGTCAGGTAGGTCGTACTATACATGTCTGCCTCTATCGATCGCTGCAGGTGGGAGCATCTTTACTACTACTACCACTCAACCTTCTACTGGTAGTGCGTCATCATCATCATCATCCATATTTGGCAACAGTGTGGCTACACCCTCTACTGGGTCTATCTTCTCCATCCCTGATAAGACGGTATCCTCTGAGAGTAGCGGCAGTATCTTCGGCAATGTTGGCTCTTCCCCTGCTGCACCCACTGGTTCCCTCTTCGGCACTACTACCACTGCACCGACTAGCAGTAGTGGTAGTAGTAGCATCTTCGGGATGAGCACTACCACTCCTGGTAGTATCTTCGGAACTACTGCTGCTGCTGCATCATCATCGTCCACTGGTGAGCTTTCATTACACGTGTCTAGTTTCCCTGATGATCATTGGTAGGTACTAGTATGTTTGGTAGTGCTCCCCCTGCCCAGAGTACTACCGGCCTATTTGCTTCTACTGGACCTACTGCTACTGCCTCATCATCATCATCTTCGATATTCGGCAGTTCGACTACTGCTACTACTACCCCTTCCAGTATCTTCCAGCAGCCGCAGTCCAGTGGTAATGGCAGATATTTATGTAGTGCTTGTTATCGTGCTGTATATGACAAATAGGTACGTTGTTCGGATCGACTCAGTCGAGTAGTAGTAGTAACAGTGGTGGTGGTGGTATGTTTGGTACTACTGCCTCACCCTTCGGTGCTGCTACTCCCCAGCAGAGTAAGGAGGATCTGTCGTTGCCGTATTGCATATACCTCCAGCCTTACCAGGTTCCACGTTTGGTAGTAGTACCACGGGTAGTAGCACGATGTTTGGTAGTAGTAACACTAACAATGCAGCAGCAGCAGCCTCATCCTCATCGATGTCTATCTTCGGTAATAATATTATTTTGCCCTAGTTGTCTTAATCGTCATCAACAACTCTCTTTAGGTGCTACGCCCAGTAATAGTGGTAGTAGTAGTATATTCGGTTCAGCTGTGCCTGGTGGTAGCAGTAGCAGTGGTAGCTCTATGTTTGGTGCAGCTGGTGCCACCTTCTCTATGCCCACCACAACATCATCCCAGCAACAGTCCTCTGGTAGGTCATCACCTCCCAGCCACTGTCCAGCCTTAATTATTCATAATAGGATCATCAGCACCAAACCCCTTCGGAGCTGAACCAACTGCCGCCAAGCCTGGACGAAGGATCCTCAGAGTCAAACGTCGGGGTTAATAAGGTGGCCGCTGCCGCCGTCGCCGCTATACCGTCACTCCTCTTCCTTTCCTTACTGTTGTGTTGTTGTTATCATTATTATTGCGTATCATACTCGTACCAACAATGGTCATCATCATCATTATGATAGCCAGTTTCACGCTTGTGCTTGTCATAATAATGTTGGGCCTCTTAGAAGTGATTCTCTGTTAACATCATCCTCGATAGTAGCTATCATGCAACGTAGTAGTAATAGCAATGATGGTGGGGTTGCGACTCTCACCATTACTGCTGTGATGTACAATCTGATATGCAAGCTATGCACAATGATAGTAACATGATACAATCTGATGATGATGATCGTCGCTGGAGGTCTTTATTAAAGGCTCTGCTGCCTGCGACACCCTTGTGAGTGCTATCATCATCCTTGCTATCCTCGTTATCACTACTATTGCTACTACTACGTTGGTCGTCTTCTCCAAAGCTATCTTGCATTGAGTTCTATACTGTTCTATTGACCCATGGGTGATATAGGTTTATTGTTGGTAGCGTGTATGAAACAAGTTGTATACTGTGGGAACAATACGGCGAGCCGTATTGATGGGTGTAGAGCTCCTGGTCCCCGAACACGAGGGGCCATGGCTCCTACTGCCTATCATCCTAGTAGTGTGGCCAGGCCAGTAACACGGACCTCCTCATGTGGTGATCCCTCCACACCTGGTAATCAGAGTAACACTAGTGTTATCACTACTAACAATCATAACAACAACAGTAACACGAGGACCTCATATACAAACCCTCCCCCCACAGCCATACCGTCGCCACCGGCAACAGCAAGTCCTACTAGTGTACCAATGATAAATACTACAACTACTACGACCTATACTCTACGTAGCAATGGTATGGGAGGTAGCACATCTCTATTATCAGTATCATCTACTGATGGAGCTGCTGGGCTCCCATCATCCAATACACAGCGTCCTGGAACTCCTCAATACTGCAATAACACTAACAATCCTATCACTCACAATCCTCATAACGTAGTAATGCCCTCAAAATGTAGCGATCCATGACAACGACAAACGCGATTAGGTAGTGAGAAGTGTATCCACAACCTCATCACTGTCTGTTACACCCGCAGCGGCGTCGAGAGCAGCTGTGATAGATGGCTTGGCCCTGAGTAGTGGATCTGGTGGTATGGTGTTGGTAAGGACCAACAACCCATCCCTGTCCTCCTCTTCGTCCTCCTCTACTGGACATCAAACATCGACCCTATCAATGGAGGAGGGAAGCCATGCTCCATTGCCAACATATTGCCAACCTACTGTAGGCCGGCACTGCTATCATGTCGGCTCTCTTGTAAGTAACCATTAACCATCAGGACACAAGCCGTGACCAGCAACAGCATCAACAGTATGTTACAACTCCAACAGTAGCCCGACGACCATCAGCACTAGTCATGGCTAGGAGTATGTCGTTGGACTGTTCGATCGGCCAGCATAACAATCCTCACCAATCTTCGCAGAAAGGTAGTATCATCACCGCCAGCTTGCATCCATAAGCATGGTCCCTTCATCAGTACCCCCTCCCCTCCTCGTCCTCGATGATGGTGTCCTAACCCACGCACTACAGCCTATGCTAGATGCATTGGAGAAGAGGCTGTGTGACAGGCTGGATACATTGTAGGCTCCTTACACATTCACAGCATTGTTTTTACTCAGTCGGAAGTCCCACGAAGAGCGTATTGATAGCGTCCGAGCTGAGTAAGGTCTCTGTTACTGTTGTATAAGTGCCTATCATTGTATCAGCCTATCCGACCTTATCAACACCACAGCTGCACAGTTACAACAATACAATCATGATACTACTACAGATGGAGGTGGTCAAGAGGGGCCAGGAGTACCCTGCTCTTGTTGTTATTGTTGTTGCTCTCCATCCTCCTCTACACTTTCCTCTCATATCCCTAAGGATGCTGCTGCTGATGCTGCTGCACCAGGGCCCTACCACGATCCCCGAGCTGCTAGCTGCTGTTCCTCCTGCCATCACTCCTCCACTACTTCTAGCGAAGCATGCCTTTACTCCTGCTGCCGCCCCTTATCCCAGCATAAATGCCACAATGCTGATGGCCCCTCGACGGCCCATGTCATTAATGATAGCTGCAGCCGACCACACCAACCACCCTTCAATCACGCTCTGGTTGGCCCTCGAACCTCTGGCTTTACCGCCACTAGGAGTGGCTCTAGTCTCCGCTTCACAGAGGATGAAGATCAGGAGTCTCCCCGCATCGAGGTAACTGCCGCTGTCAGCCTCCCTACTGCAGTCGGCTTATTCATACCAGGAGGGACTCTCACGATCAAAGGCCGCCATGCGTAATGGCGGCCGAAGCTGCTCTCAAGGCTCATGTCAAGGGTACATCAGTGATTCACACTATCATAACTGCCGTCGGCCAAGTATCGCCAATAGCATTATTGGTCATGCTGGGAAGGGAGAGGTGCCCATCTGGGACCTTATGGATGGGTCCTGCTGCCAGTCTCATAGCAATAGGGATTGGCTTCCCTCTCAGGCCTGTAGACGTAATGATGGCGGCCCCCACTACGGCTCCTCCTCCTCCTACTACTACTACTCAGCCTAGCCCACCTGATGCTCATGCTGTACCTCTTGGGAAGGAACCAACAATACAGGTATCGTATCGATGCTTAAGCTTGCGCCATCTGCCGTCTCCACGTTGAGGAAAGGGGAAGGATCATTGCGTATCAACCGTCTGTCTCGTTTCCTCCTGTCCGATACACCACGTGAGGTTATCGGTGATTGGATGGGAATCCAACCAAAGCCTGCTGTCAGGAGGATATGCTGCAGCAAATCCGGCCGGTATCTCAGGTTCCATCTCTAAAGCTACCAGTGTTCTCCTCATCATCCTCGGGATCATCGACATCCCTACTACAACAATATGAGGTGGATCTTGATGCATTGCCACACAGTAGCCTCTAGCCTCAGGCCGCTGAGACGGATCGTCGTATGAGGAAGGAGGGGAAGAGGGAGAGAGCAGAGCAACAAAGGGAGAGGATACATCAGAGGCATCAAGAGCTGCAGCATGTGAAGTAAACATCGGTACCAACAACATCGACATTGTATGCATTGGATGATTAGGGAACATATGCGGCATCTTGACGAGCTATTAGCAGCTAAACGGGCAGCATTGGGCTCCTTTAATGATCATGGGCAGTCGTCCATGCAGTTGGACGATGATCATCAACATCATGCACCACCACCACCACCACCTCCAACATCTGGAACGAATGCTGAGTATCATCGTGATGATGATAATAATGCGAGAACTCAACACCTCGCCACTTCCCAGAAGGGGGAGCAACGAGTAGCAGTGGAAGTGCGAGAATGATGATGATGATGCAGATGATTGCCATACAGTGGGAGGTGGCGGCGATGCTGCTGCTGGCTGCTACGGCAGCACTGAAGTTATTGAGGCGTACATTATTGGCTTTTGTTATTGTTATTATAACGGATGTTGGTCACTTGGTTATGCATGATTATCACATACGAATTGACCATCATACATTGGTTTCATCATTGTCATTGCGACCTCCTTGAGTTGGTGTTGTTACGTATGATACTTGGTATCATCTTATTCTCATCAACTATGGGGTGTACATCCTCTATTTTCGATCTAACCGTCCCAGATCTTCAGCCCGGCTTCCTGCCGATCCTCGTTAACTGTAGATAAAGAAAGCTGGCTTCCTCTCGAAGGGTTATGATGTATACAATGCGGATAAACAGCTCTGGCTCTACACCAGGTTAAAATTATTCTATGATTCATCCTCGTGAGCCCTGCCTTGATGAATAGGTCATTGAGCAGCTTTTGGGACTCTGATCCGGACTTCACACTCGAGAACTTCATACGGGAGGATAATAAGACCGGAGGAGCGCCAGCATGACTCCAACGTCCCGAGGTGATGCTCATATCATGACAGGTTCTTGGACGACGTGCTGTTGGTAAACTTGATGAGAATTACAAGAAAGAAGTCGACTGGGGGACTGACTGGGGTGATAGGTGCGCCGTCCACCTAAGCAGTATAGTTCATGTCCAGTGGGGATTAGCGACTTCTCTCTGGACGATCTCTTCGATCTCGGCGACGATGATGAAGATCAAGTTGAAGTTCAAGGCAAAGAGGGAGGCTAGTTTTAAGAATGCCAAAGCGGAGGAAATCACACACCTGAGAGTCAAAGTAACCGCCGCGGCTCTGCGTAACGACGATGTGCCGTAGACCCTTGGGACAGGTGGAAGGGAAGGCTAGGGTGAGGGTGGCCATCGATTCGAACCCTGATGGGACTACGAGGGAACGTCGGAGTTGAAAGTCCGCTGTCAAGAAGGTTTACTATACACTTGTATGTCCTCTGCTGGTGGTCGATGAAATACTTTACACTGCTCTCTCTCTAACTTAACCTTAAAGTTAGGCGTTTTGAGTTCCTCCTTGCTGCTCTCAGACTATCAATGGTGTACAGGTCCCGGTGCAAGTGAATAATCTAAGTGGCAGAATTGGGATCGAGACTGGGACATCCCTGGGATGTCCTAGGCCACCTATGATGCCAAATTCGGCACTGATGGAGTTTTCGTCGATACCATATGTTTAGAAGCCCCACCGGCTGATGTAAGGGTCTCTTCCATGAGCAAATGAATAATATTGATTGCATTGTTTTCAGTTATTGATGATCGGATTCGCGATGCCCTATTTCATGCATCTCTGGAGCTACTTGGCTCGGACTCATAGTGCGGCTCAAACCTATGCTAGGAAGGTATTGAGGAGGCATAAGTAGCCTCACGCTCGACTTTCTTCCTCAATAGCCGACAGTTTTATCATGATCCTTGATGTGGTCACCGAATGAGCAAATATGAGCAAATGTTGTTACCTCTTTCTCCTGGTTCTTGTGTTATACAGTAGGAAAAGTCCAAGCGTTGCAAGCTTGCCACAATACAGAAGATACAGAAGGGATGTATAACATACTTGAGTCTAGTCACTTGATTCGAGTGAATGTCGAAAGGATCTGTGAATTTCGAAGCATTAGGTCACATTGATTTAGAAGACACGCTCTTGGGGTCCAATGAGTGCTGGTTGCCGCGATCTTCGAGAGCGCAGTCAGCACCATGTAGCAACAATAGATACATACGAGGTAAGGTTGGTACCAGCTGCCGAGTTGGTCTCTCACTATTGGGATGTCGAGACACAGACTGATATGTGCTAGCCATTATCGAGTGGCAATTGTCCGTCGTTTTTCAATCGTTATGTATTTTGGGTTTGATGAGTTTATAGTGTTGAGGAACTTTCATCTTTCCCCACAAACTAGAAACTCTTACTACTATTGGAAGAATACTGTCCATGCATCATACTGTCAAATATCACAATTCTACAGCAGCTTCAAAAGATAAGCAGTAACGGATAACTCTCTGATAAGCTCGACTGGTAAGTCGGTCGAAGTAGCATCGTGTTGATGAAATCATTCACCCCGAGGTGTGCTATTGACAAGAAGTGTTCATCTCCTTACATAGGACAGATGCTCGAACACGGAGATACTTCCGGCCGGTCTTGGAATAGCTATCGTTCATCAGCCCTGCCGAGACATCGGATCGAGGATGCAGCCTCTAATATGGAAAGATGAGTAGTCGATGGAGGGAGGCTCATCACTTACCTCATGTGAATCTTCCATACAGCAGAACTCGTGGGTGGCTTCCGGGGACTCCTCAGCATGCTCATCCCGTCGCTTCCTCCGCCGATCTGAGGATGTCTAAGCCAGACCGATCCACGACGAACCCATAATCCTACGCTTGTGGTGATGCTTGGCCTGTGTGGATTTCGTTGCCTCGCCTTTCCCAGGTGGCGGCGTCCCATTATCAGGACAATCGTTGGGTGTAGCATGCGTGCTGAGAGGAGGATGCTCTGAAGGAGTGATAACCACTCCTTCTAGATCACTGGCAGAGATAGGCGGTGAACCCTCCATCTTAGCCCTGATAGGGAGCATACCTATTATCCCTACTAAGGCGGCCTGACCTGTCACTGTCCTCTAAGGGCATACAATCACTGATTATACTGGACAGGGACAGCGGCCTGGGCTTAGGCCGTAGGATTACTGGTGGACGCTTCAGTCCACCCTCCTCGTGCTCCTCTTCTAGCGCATCATCATCAACAACATCATCGAAGAGGTCCCCATCAGGTGGCTCCTGTGACCAACGTCGGCTGCCATAATGACGAAGTGTCCCACCCACCTCGAATATTATCGATGCACTATCATCATCATCACCATCACCACCGAGGCCAAGGGTTGAGGTATCATCGCCATAATCAACCTCTATCGGATCATCCTCGGGGATATGTGCTATTAGACTACTCAAGGCAATACTAGTTCGGAGCATTGTAACTCCTTTCTTTTCCTGTAGTACTGCCTGTTCATGACTATTAACATCGACGGTCTCCTGCTCTGTTGTAGCATAAGATGGTCCAGGAGTGGTATCTATTAACCCGTCTTTCCTCGTCGTGACACCATCATCCGAAGATAGTTGGCCACAGCTCTGGTCAGATGTTGGTATTCCCTCTTGACGAGCCGGTGTCAATGACCCCGACTGTCCCTTGCAAGAGGAAGGTCCTCTACAAGCGTTTATCTCATGGTCCTCGACAGGTTCCTCTGTAGCCCCATGACCAGCTTCAGGCAACTCCACTATGGGGTCAGAGCCGCTCTCTTCAGGCTTATGCCTCTTCTTCACCCCTTTGGTATTTGCCTTCTTTGACCGTCGCTTACGTTTATGCAGGACCTCATCAGCTTGCACACTATCAACATCGCTCTTCTTCCTCTTCCCTCCAGCCTTCTTATTGGAGCTATGCTCATCCACAGACTGTGATTGGGCCGAGACCTCATGGCTATCCCCCTCTACTTGGACCCCTACATTGCTCCGCTTCCTCCCCTGTGAACGACCGTCATCGTGACACTGTAATGTCGAGGACATCATTACCGAGGTCATGGTAGACTTGTTGAGAGTAGATGCCGAGATAACCCCTCCGGTCGCCACAGACCTAGTCGTATACTCAGTAGTCTGGACAGCTGCATTACTACTATAACAAGAGGAAGACAATGATCCTTCGATAAGAGGTACAGTGAGTAGACTCACCTCAACTTGTTCATATACCCATATGATATCATACAGATAACAGCGCTATCCTTAATACCAGGGGAAGCCGCTGCCTTCCCAACAGGTGTCGCTACGGATTTGGCAAACTCCCCTGGAACGGTGATGATGATGATGATGATGATGATGATGATGATGATGATCATATGATGTTGATTCCTATCGTACTACCAGCAAGGGTGTCCTGAAGGGCCATTTCAGTGTGGTGGTGGTCTGCTTCAGTGGCCATAATATGACCATCCCATCGCAGATACAACTGTTGGCTCAATGGTGTCGTCACGGCTAACAACGATATGGGATAGTAGGGGGCACACTACAAGACTATCGTATATACTTACTGATAGACCTTCGTAGGAAGGTGAATACCTTGCGTATTGGAGTCTTCTCCCGCCACGATAAACTAATGATAGGGAGAATGTCGTCGTTAGCCGGCTAATGAGGCTCCTCTCTCAGTTGTTCCTACTTGATTTGGAACTTCCCCCCTCGAGCAGCCTCCCCACTATCGTCGGTAAGAACCTCTGGAGTAAGCCTTATTACGAGCCACTGTGGGGAGGATACAGTCGGATGTTGGACGATGCAGGACTTGTCGGGAGCCTGCCCATAGTGGGAGTACAGTGATGCAGATACGACCTCATCACAGTGGCCCCCCACTACCGCCGCTGCTGCCATACGTTCCTCGTGGCAGAGGGACGTGGTAGCCATGCTAGGAGGATGCACTATAAGGGGTCATGGTGACACTATCGGCACACTGCTCGTAGTTGATAATAGAGACGACGATTATGTGGAGGGGAACAACAACGATTACTATCATTATTCTTATACGAAGAGCTTGTTATACCACTTGGGTGGTCGACGGAAATAGTAGATTCATTATTATTATCATGATAAGACGTGTACGAGGCAGAGGGTACGTAGGACTGGTAGTGGGTGTATAGTCCAGAATCCAGTAGCAAGAGTAAAGTAAGTGAATGATGACGGTAAGGAGTAGTAGAGCAGAGTAGAAGCTAATGATGATGATGATGATGCATAGTGCTACTACGATGGATGAATGATTTAAAACGGGGAGGAGCCAACAGCAACAATGGTGACAGTAGTTCAGGTGGCGGCCCTCTTCTTCCTCCTTACACCGAGGAGAGGGAGTTCAATCACATGAAAGGGAAATCAATCATCAATCTTATTCAAATAATATCATTGACGACGTGGAGAGGGTCAACTTTTCGATAGATCACACTTGTGGTGGTAATATTGGAAGTATGGTGAGGCCAGCCCTTCCTCGCATGTGATGCGGTGATCTGGGCAAACTCTGAGGGCAAAGGGGATAACACCATGGAATAGACAACTGCATGATTATTCAAAGGCCATGAAAGATGATCATGAAAGGTGATATTAGGAATGATGACAAATGCGTGACAGTAGTAGTAGTAATTGTACTAGTGTTGAGCCTTACTTCAACATCCTAGTAGCCAAGTCGATAGCTATTGGGGAGGTCCCTTCAGGTAGGATATCAGATAGGGGTACTACTCTCGATGCAAGCCGCATATAGGACCTAGATGGGATAATAATGATAGGCCGATACAATGGGCCTCTACTTCCATAATGGTAACCTCTCAACATCAGGCCAACCAGTGCTGCCATCTGGTGCACCGAGTATGGCAAATATCTTGCAGATCTGGTCCTCGGGTGAGGAGCCTAGAGGGAGTGAATCATCCTCACTTCAGCAGTAGAGTTATGAGGAGACCCTCACCTGCAACGAAGGGCTTCCCACGTAGCATCTCCATTATAATGCAGCCAATACTCCACACATCAAGAGAGTCACCATATGCTGTTGCCCCTAGGATAGCCTCTGGTGATCTATACCATAAGGTAACAACCTACAGGCCTAGCAGTGGACACCACAGAGAGGGGGTCTTTACATCAATGGCTAATGGACCAGTGGGGATACCCACTTCCCTAGCCAGACCGAAATCAGCTATCTTTATGGCCGTACAGTCCTCATTGAGTAGTATGTTATGGGGCTTTAGGTCTCTATGGAGTATCTATACCGATATTAATAGGAGTATGTTACAATAGTATATTGCTGCCTTATGGCATAATGTGCAGTGATGATGGTATGAATACGTAATGTACGTCATTGTATGAGCATAGTCCCAGACTATCCCTAATAGGTTACTAATCTAATACGTAAGGATGATGATATGATCAGGAAAACATCCGAAATTGTGAGTATATTCTTGGTTCAAGCAAGGATCACAGTTGGCCTAGAACTGATGATGATGTTAGGACCTTGTTAGAGTGTAAATAGGCCACTCCTTGCAGAACTCCATACGAGATGTCCCTAACTAGGCTATCCTCGAGGCCCCCTTCCCCTAGCAAGGATAATCATTATGTCTAGTAGAGTAGTAGATAGTGCCCGCAGTACCCCCAGTAGAGAGGTCTATAAATCGTGCAAGGTCTTGATGGTAGTACTCGAATACCAGATATACGGTGGAGGCTTCCAAATCTACAGTGAAGCCTCGTAACCTGCAGCACTCGGATGAGAGTAACATCACTAGCCGAGACAGTATGAGCAGTAGTACTCCACTATATTAGGATGATGTAGTGCTTGTAATAGGCCTACTTCCCTTAATACCGATGCTGGGATGCCTAGGGACAGTATGCTCAGGAGAGTAGTAGTAGTGGTAACAAGCACCTTCTGACTCGTCCCGTAGTTTGATAGTTTTCACTGCACAAATCCTCGCATCATTTATCTAAGTACTAGATATATGATGGTAATATGAAGATGATAGCATCTTACATCTCCATCGGCCTTACTATCTTCATTATTATGATGATAGTCATCATCATGATGATGCCAACGGGCCTTATAAACCTTGCCGTAGATACCCTCCCCAACGAGGGACATCAGCTCAATAGGTTGCTGCTGTTGCTGCTTGCGATGTGTACAAATCTACTACTAGTCAGTCGAGTAATGACATTGAGCAGGTCCAGACAGTCCTGATCCAGTATATAAAAGGCATAACACAAGACATGTAGTAGATATGGGTGGGATACTGGGACAATACCTGATACCATACTCATTATCGTACTAGTAATGCTATCCTAATGGTAAGCGGCGAGGCATCTCTCAAAGGGTAATGAAGCCAAACGAGTGGGGAAGTCTTGTACTATAAGTAGGATAGAAAGTGGATGATGCCTCAGGAGGCAAGGGAGATCATGAAAGTAGTCATGATGAATGGTGGTATTGTTATTAAACTGCAAGTAGGGAGCGTAAGAGTGGTACTTGTATGATGACAGCATATGCACACCAAGAGCATAGAATACATCCTATGTACAGGAAAGGTAGGGCAGTAGAAAAAGGCATTTCAAAGGGGATAACAAACAAACCGGTGAGTATATCAGCAAACAACCAATGGAAAAGATACACAACCAAACCAACCTTCTGAGCATGCCCAGCGAGCCTTTCAGTCCAGCTCTCCTTCGGCTTAGTTAGAGGAAGGTCATCATCATCATCATCTATTGCAGTATGAGTAAGATCGGCACTAGCCTGATCTACTGGTAACATGCTGAGAGTAGCAGCACTATTAGATGTGGACTCCTTCAGTGTATCGCCACCGCCGATTGGATGGGCAGGCAGCCTCATATAGGCGGGATTCGATGCTCTATGGGAGATGCCATATTCTAGCTTGTCATCCTGGTCACGGGATCTAGATGCTCTACGACAGAGCATAGCTGAGGGGAAGTCAGTGTTGAGACCACCATCAGTGTATGTAGCAGCATAAACAACTAACAAGAACCAACACCAAGCTCCAATGACATACCACGTAACGAGACCAATCGTGTTATAGACTGGGAATCTCCAGTAATAGCCTACATCCTTACGATGAGTAGGTGTGCCTATTGCCGCCAATAATATAATCACAAACGCCTTCACAGTTCCAATAAAACGTCTGACTGACTCTGGCATGAGCGTATACCCCAATGGACGGTGCTTTGTGATCCACCGACCGAAGGAGGGGTAATAGTGCGCCTGTTCTTGTATGTTATTGCCAAAAGTATATATAATGCCATAGAGGTACCAGTAGTTGTAAAAGAGGACACTGAATGTCATATTAGACCATAGATCAGTACGCTCTCCCATACCAGTAGCAAACATAACCCATACTAGACTGAGGCTACATATGATAATGAATAGACGTCTACCTATTGGTATGAGGATAGAATAGACATAGGGTAACCATACAGGTATAGCACAGAGGCATCTACTCCATGATGGACCTGTCGAACAGGTTAGGATACCTCCTCCTAGACCAACGATACATACTAGGCCTGTGATAGCCAAGTAGCGTATGTTGGTCGGCCATGTATGATAAGGACTATTGAACCATGCAATAAGGGGATAGTTGATAAGAGATAGGAACCATAGAGCAGGGAGGAACCATAACCAACCAACACCATCACGGAAGGTAGACACAATAGACCAATAGAATGATAAGAACCCAACAGCTTCCTCCTGCTCCCCATATCGCCATGACCTAGAGATATAGGCATCAGGTACTACTATAAGGAGGTAGCCGACCAGTAAGGGTAGTAATAAACGCTGTGTCCTCTTCAATAGAAAGGTCCATAGATTGTCTTTACTATGCCCACATGCTGCACCAGAAAGGCAGAAGAACTGCCCCAGACCAAACTGCATGAACTGCCGTATCAATACTTGTATTTTATCAAGTTCCTCTGGAGTGAGATCCTTCACTGACCACTGTACTGTTACTGCAGTATGTACAAAAACCACTGCATAGATAGAGCCTGCTCGTATCCAGTCCACTGAGAAGTCTCTAGGAGGGGGCGAAGGAAGAGGAGGAGGAGAGTCTGCTGCTGCTGGGGATGTCTCGAACCCTACCGCTCCTTCAGGATCATATTCTATATTAGAAGGAGGCATCCGAGAGCCGGTCATCATATACGGACTATTGCTGCTAGTACTACTTACTGTACTACCGGTAGAGGAAGCATAGCATCCATTTGAGGAGGAGAGTGGGATCATTTCCTGAATATAGGCGTATAGGGAATTAATGCACTCAAACTCAAGAGGACATCAGGATGTAGAAATGCATACAAAAGCAGTGCCGACTACCGCTGGGGAGCATGCAATAGTAATGAGAGCATAGAGTGGTGGAGGAACTGGTGGAGGATACAACAACGAAGAATCCTCCTCTCCCTCCTAGCATTCGCCTCTAGTGAACTCATCCCATAAGAGATTAATTATAGTGCTGAAATAGGATATAGTCAATGGGAAGGTTATAAAGTTGGCCGACTGAATGTTACCCCAACTGAGCACCAAATATGCTCGGGGAGAATATCCCATGTTTCATGACCGTTGCATCCGGAGATGCATCATCAGCTTATGGGCAATCGAGTGATGGTAATAATGATGGAATAATGAGCTCTCATTCCTACGACTGGTCTCGAAAAATACTGCTAGTCTGCATGGGAAGCCCTCGAGCGTACGATAGAGATGTATGATATCCGATATATTTACCCGCGATATGCCACCAATAGCATACTGTGGTAGATAGGCAATAGGAACGTGCTCTAAGGCTAGCCATCATAGACGATCCTTGAGCGGAAGACTAAGTCCATGGGCACCTCTCCTACCATCATTTCCGAGGTTACTGAGCCGAAACGAGTATTGCTCTGCACGTTGAGAGATTTCGAACAGGCATACGATGCATCACCATCTGTACGACTACACTCACTGCAGCTGTAGTGTAAGTGGTATACCACGACCAGCCCCCTTCACACTTTCGAAAGAAGAGAGTTGCCCGCGGAATAAGTTATGATGATAGAGCCGATGTAAGACTACTATATACCCCCAATACTACTCTCTCCTCTAGACCACTACAATGGGACTATTGTCGACCCCTCAACAGGAAGAGTACTCCTGGCATGGCCAGTGTTCATGAGTTGTACCATACCGAGTGGGGACCACTCCAAATGGATAATGGTATATATGCTTAGGGCGGCATGTGGGAGAAGAGAGAGATCTCCACTGAATAAGAAGGGCATTGTGCCTAATAAAGAGAGGATGATGATGATGACATCGAATCACTACTGGGCCATACCTCATCGAATATCTACCAACTAGTGTTCCTCTCGGTGATGATGGGTGCGTTAATGGTCAGAAGCAATGACCTCTGTAGTTTGCGGTCTCACTCCCATATCTTGTGCAGCTCTTACAGCCAAGTCCTCGTCTATTATGATACTCGGCGGAGGTAATGCACATCCATTGAGCTCATTGTGGAGGAGCTTGGCTACCCTTATGATGCCATTACTACTACTACTACTACTACTACTACTACTACTACTACTACTACTACTACTACTACTACTACTACTACTACTACTACTACTACTACCACTACTACTACTACTACTACTACTACTACTACTACTACTACTACTACTACTACTACTACTACTACTACTACTACGACTACTACCGCTGTTCCTTTGCTGAGGCATTCGATAGCGATGCAGCTCTCGACAGGCCATCGTTAGTATCCCTCTCCATCAGACTCTCTGCTGACTATTATCATCCACCTCGACCCGGTACTATAGCAGTCCATGGCTCATACTACCATGTCCTCCTTACTGTCTACAAAGTCCACCGGTTCGGACTTGGGTTTCCAGCTGGAGGGTGTAGTACTTCTGCTGTATTAGATTATGATGATATACAACATGGATGTACAGTAGCATCACACCTCAACCTCTGACCATTGCCGCTGTGTATTACATCGGCAGATGACTCTACAGACTTACTCTGCGGCTCCTCTACCTGTATACTCCCACCTGTATCATCGACCCCGTATTACATGCACTATAACCACTATTATGAGGATGCTACAGATCGCTATCATTACTCCCGGCACCAAGGTAGTAGAGGAGGCTGGACCACATGACTCATCACATCCCCAATGTTCGCATTGCCTTCCAATGGTAGACAAGGAAGGCACTAAGCATTGCTTCCCTCATCAACAGTAATGTGTCCTACCCTACCACTACTGCATACTGCTACATCGCCCATACCACTATCATAACCATCTCACACGGAGCGCGATGCTCAACACGCGATCACCATCGTATTGCTATTGATGACGAGTAGTAGCAACCCATATGCTAAGATATCGTAAGATTTGCACGCGTGCGCAAGATACGGCTAGGGACAGGCTGAATGAAATTCGGGGACTTATTCCGTAGGAAACCGTGGGGATCAGGATGCTGCTGTAAGGGTTTCAGGTAAGGTGAGGCTATTTCACAAGGACTTCCTCACAGCCTCGAAAACGGAATACAAGTAGTATAGAATGCCAATGGTTGAACCTCGGCCTGTATGACATAAGAACAGTAGCTTACGATTACACCACGTATAATCCCGACAACGTCTAGATCAATAGGAGGTGCTCCCCAACGTGGTTATACGGGATGAGCGCAGTGGCAATATTATGCACACTGCACCTCCACTGTTGAAAGTACTTGCATACTCCGCAGTGCTTAGGACGTGGAACATTCTTTTGATGTGTGACGAACCTTGGAAAGAAGCCTACTGCTTCCTGTTGGAGGTACGAGCAGGACTCGGGTTTATGCTACCACTCCGAGAACGAAGTTGCTCGTATAAGCGATCTTTCCAGTCTGGAGTATCGTATGCCGACGGTTAGAGGAGTTGTGGATAGAAGGCATGAACCACTTTTGGGAACTACTGTATATGAGGACGTTCACATGTGCTGATATGGGAACATATTATGTTAACTGTTGTCAATTGAGACTGTTGCGGTATGCACATCTGTGTCTCCGTTGTCCCCATTTGTATCAGCTAAGATATTAGCTAAGCTATACCATCCCATTCGTTACTCATAAGTTATTGGTGTATAATCAAGTCTTGCTATCTGTAACAAGGCCGTATTGAGTTGCATACATCGGCACAATCATCCGAGAAGCAACTACCTCAAGCTCTTGTGTAAAGACCACTCTGTTCAACAAGTAACGGTTCAATTGCTCTATGGTATCTCCCAAGGCGTCTGACCCAGTACTGACTGATGACAATAAGAAGAGCAGTACTGAGCAATCCCCACCTGTGTGGGCTTGGCAGTTGAAGAAGGAGCTAGATTCGTTGACGGAGTCGATTGCAGGTATTAAGTCACAGCTTGAGTCCAACGCTGATCACAAGACCAGACATGATGCAAATGGTACTACTGGTGCTACTGGCGATGACAGCAAGGATGGTCCTACTAATACAGTGCATGGTATTGTTGAGGAGGTCAAACAACAGCTCGATAGCACTAAATCTGACCGAAGTGCCAAATCGTCGTTGGTGATAGAGCCTTTGGTTATCATGAAGATTAGCAAACAAGCTAAGTCTGCTGGTGTTATAGAGGGAGGCCGATTCTCTGGTGTGACTGATAAGAGGGGTTACATGATTTTCAAGAAGACTATTATGAATCAGCCAGAGATCCAATTTTCTGGCACGGGGGAGCTGTCAAGTGCTTACCAATACTTCTATATCATCAATAATGTATCTACTCCTCTACAGCAACTGATCAAGGAAGCTGCTTCATGTCTATAAGGTTTAAGCAGCTCCTTGCTGAGCACAATGTTGTCCATGTATACACGTTTGGGTTCGATGCGGCACGACGAGGTTGGCTTGAGCGTCCACATGCTGAGTTTTCATCAGTTATAAGGTGTATGACTAATGATCGTGGTCGATCTATTGAGGGTGTCAGGGACCTGAAGTGTTTGGTGAGCAAGGCTACCTATGTCGTAAACAACATCCCCTATGAAGCTGACAATGACTTATGTCCATGGCTATGCATGAGACCAACTGGTGGTCTAACGGCCACACTGTTGACACGTGACCAATCTGCTATCGCTGAAATTAAGAAATGGCTAGGATCGGGACTGCTGTATGATGATTTAATTGAACCACTTGGTTCCTTGAAGGAGGCTTACCTCAACGACAATATCCGTACTTTATCAAAGCTGAAGTCATTGTGGATCCGCCGGAAGGGCGAAACTAGAAGACGACTGGCCAAGATCCGACGTACTGACCAAGACTCTATAACAATTGGCGATACTGTCTGGCGTCGTAACCCAACTGCTGAAAAATATGGTACCTTATTTTCTGGTCCCTATGAGGTTGTTGACCGTGATGGAGCAACTATAAGTTTGAAGAAGGCAGATGACGATGTGATCATGCAATGCCCTGTAAACCAGTTGAAGAAAGGACGAAGACCTATTAAGACCGGTAAGGGTCCTACTTCTTCCACCTTCCTGGAAAAGGGTGTGCAAGTTGAGGTTGAGCCCGAAGTGCATGAGGAAGAACCTCCAGTGAGCCGAGAAGAGTTGAAGATATGGCAAGAGGCTGTTATGAATGACGGTGCTGGGGTCATGACACGAAGCCGCAAGAGGGCAGTCGACAGAGTCTCAGATATGTTGAAGTCTAACAAAATTGCTCGTAAAGAGTGACTGCTAGTATACAAGTTGTCATTTACTGGCAACTTGGGGGAGTGTGCTGATATGGGAACATATTATGTTAACTGTTGTCAATTGAGACTGTTGCGGTATGCACATCTGTGTCTCCGTTGTCCCCATTTGTATCAGCTAAGATATTAGCTAAGCTATACCATCCCATTCGTTACTCATAAGTTATTGGTGTATAATCAAGTCTTGCTATCTGTAACAAGGCCGTATTGAGTTGCATACATCGGCACATACATCAATAGGAAGGGATGGAGCAGCATTAAGCTGATGTGTGTTGGTGACACGGTGTTGATGACATTGGCTATAGGATACGCCACTTGCTCGCAATCGGCCGGGCTCTGGTCGCCGGATATCACCGATGATGCAACGGTATTGAGCACTGAGAGCGCCGTACCCTCTCGGCTCTAGAATAGGATATGTCTCGCTGTTAGAGCCCTACATGGCAGTAGCTTGGTATCGTCAACTCGGAAGTAGGCGATATAGAGTATACTGGCATAGATTTTACCCCGACGCGGCGGGGCCATGATGGGCCTCTCACACTCAGTGTGACGGTACGACTTGGACCTCAGTGGAGTGTATTGCCTTACGTGTATTGGTCGGAAGCTTTCTCCGTAGTACTGGAGTAGTGGTAACTACCATTGCCAGCTGCTTCAACAGCTGGTCACAAGGTACCTTACCAGTCCTCACCCCGGCCTATGCAGAATCTCTGATAACACCTTTTATGAGGAGCGTCTACCTCCGCTATCTACGAAGGTTCTCTTCAGTGCTACCTGGGACTACCCACCTTCCTGATCCTCTAAAGTGTGTGCCAATGCTGACACCATAGCACGACTATCCAGGTCCCCGGTCCAAGGGCCCGAGCCAGACTAGTAAACATAGGGTGAACTAAGGCTAGACCTCGACCTGGATGCTGACTACTACCCGTCATAGTACTCGTTTCCCTTGTAACGTGGCTAAAGGGTATACACGCGAATTGGTACATACTACTTTACCTTGGTAACACTACCGATGATAACACAACAGCAGTGTGCAGAACAACTAATGCATGAGCATCGGGTAGACATTGGTCATGGAGAGCAGCTCTAAACATCGACCTCAGAGCCGCCACTAACACCCAAGGAGGATACTGCTGTAGTAGTGGGACTACACACAGTAGATAGTGAGTGGAGCACAGTCGATATGCTCACCTCAGCGGAGGCATATTGGATGCCTGTATAGCCATGGCATTAACCTTATCTCTGATAAGCCTCCAATAACCATCACCAGACATTTTCACTGTTGATAAAACCAGTACAAGGCTATCTGAGCTATGATACTACCTCTGAACTTGGCGACTACATCCTTGCGTTTGGACTTCATCCAAGTGTAGGGGACGTACCATACTAAGCCTACAAGGCTTAGGGCCAACAGTGCCATGGTAGTCCTATCCCGGATGAACCGTGCTGAAGTACAATGACGATAGGATAACACATACTAGTGGGAAATAGTACCCCATGTACTGTTCTGTCGCACCAATAGGTTCTCAGGTGTATCATGTATGAAGACCTCAATATTTCCAGTAATCCCGGCATCCCTGCTATCTCCGTCATGACCATCCTAGTAGAGGTATTACTCACCGTAGTTTGGATACTATCTTCTCCTTGACCTCCTCGAAATCCGGCCAAAACACCTCCTTAGTGATGAACACAGCCTCAAGAGGGTTGCTTGTATGGAGGAAGTCCTCAACTACACAAGAACGGGAATGCCTACAATATCGTTATACTTCATCATAGGCTCACGTTTGACTCTGTCGCCTTGGTCTACAAAGCCCTCTCTTTTCACAAGACTCTCTACATCGAAGACTCTGCTGATCTCAGGTAGTCCACTGAAATGAAGCCGTGCTTTGAAGAGGCGAGCCGCAAGCCTTACTCAGCAGCAATACGTCTGATCTCCAACTTAGCCCCTTGGCCATACTGTACGAACCTCCGATAGGCGAATACAGCAAGGAACCGATCCACGGTAGGATTGGCCTCACAGGTTAGAGTGCCTCCACCAGACTGACAATGACAAGTCCTATTTTCGGATCGACTACTGTGAATGATCAACTCACTCTTGGCAAACGGGAAATGTACCCAATGTTCCTATCAGCAGCAGCACGAGCTTTGATGCAGAAATGGCCACCAACCATAGCCAGACATAACACACTCAATAGGATAAGTATCTCCACAATGGGCAAGGGTTGGATGCTGCGTCTGAGGGTATAAGATGGTGAACAGCAAGCAGAGCAACGATCTTACCGTGGCCTTGAGTCATCGAAGAGAGGGCTGTCTTTACCTCCTACCCGAGGTCTATCGAATATGTCCTTTGGTATAGGGGGTATCTTGTATCCACCCTTGGTAGGAGTATTGGTTTGATTACCAGTAGCCGGAGACTGCGTTCCATTATTAGCAGTAGTATTAGCGATGGCGGGTCGACGTGTGGTAGGCGTAGCTTCCCCAACTGGGAGGAAAGGCACTGTCGGGACAGGTAGCGACTCCTCTCCTAGGTAATGTTCAACATCGCGTACTGGTTGTGGTAGAGTAACATTGTCCAAGGACTTGACGAAGTCCTCAATGCCTGTGTACAATACCCTTGTCTCCTCGTCTATGTCATGGGCTAGCCAATTGTTAAGTGTCTGGTTGGCTAGCACCTCTAGCATAGCCAATAGCCCACCCAACTCATCGACCACACCAGTAATGGTAGCATTCCTCACAGAGGAGCTCACCTCATTCATCTCCTTCACGACGTTCTTGAAGGCGATAGCAAAGTCTTCCACAAGGACCCTAGTGTCGGGTAGCTTGGAGCTTGACTCGGCAGCAAGCCGAGCTAAGGATACTACTAAGTAAAGAGGTCTAACCATTGAGTAACAATAAAATATGAGAGAGTCGCGGTCACGACGAGGACGACCAATGCACGATGCTCGAGTTTGATGAATCTGCGCAGAAGTTGAGGAAACGCAAGTTTGATAAGCAAGGCAAGACTTCGACGACGCCCCTCGCAGCTACTACCCACACCCCTTCACTAAATTCACACCACTATCACTTTTTTGCCTGCCAAAGTGATGTTAATTTGGTAGATGTTTGTGCTACACCTTGCGTCGATAAATGCCTCATTTTCGCAGTCCACATAATTATCATGTCCATCGCCAACCGTGATGAGGCCAAGCGATGCCGGGATATTGGAATGAACGCTTTGAAGAGGTAATAGTGAGCTCATGAGTGCTCATCAATTATGTTTGATGATCATCAGTGGGGACCGGGATAAATGTATACGTTTTCTGGAGAAGTCCTTACGGATGTACGATGATCCTCATACTCATAGCCTCCTGGAGAAGGTAGTGGATGCATACTGAAGTTAGCGAATAATAGAGGGTAATAGGTACGGACTGATGGTAAGGACTCTAGTGATGCCGAGACCTCTACCAAGAGTTCGGATGCCTCCAAGACCACTACTGCCTCTCCTCCTGGTGTACGACATAGGAAGGGAGCTGAGCCCACCGGGAATGGGGATAATTCACGGACTAATAAGGATGGGAAGTCGTAGGATAGAGCTGACGGCTTGGCAGACGCTGATTAGATGTGGCAGATACACTGATGAGCAGAATCGTTTAGTGCAGCGTGTTCTGCGGACTCAGGATTATTATCAGATCCTACAGATAGACAAGAATGATGGATCTAATGATGTCGATGCTAAAGTGAAGAAAGCGTAGTAGTCTATTGTCCTCGGGTAATCATCCATATCGGCCTATATATAGGTATCGTAAATTGGCCCTTAAGTTGCATCCCGATAAGAATAGTGCACCTGGAGCTGAGGAAGCCTTCAAGAAGGTCTCCAAGGCATTCCAGTGTTTATCAGGTAGCTATCCACTATCGAAGCATCACCATTGGAGTCTTCTGTCCTTCAGATGAAGGCAAGCGTCGTACATACGATCGGACGGGTAGAGATCCGGAACAATCAGCATCCTCTTCGGGAAGCTCTGGGCGACCAGTAGGGTAGCTACCGGTATCCTGGTGGTCTATTTTCTCTTGCAGGATGACTTCATGACAGCTCAGGATATTTTTGATGCATTCTTTGGCGTACCTCGACAGAACTCACCGGTACTATATCCTTCTGGTTATTGAATATCACCCAATTTGTTCAGTTCTATGCTCAACATGCTCAACATCATCAACAACAATACCACCAGAATAATACCAACAGTATGCTCAGTGCTCTTTATGCTAGTATCAGGTCATCAGTCTCAGGTTTCAACATCCTACAGTTTTTGCCCCTAATCATGCTACTTGTTGTTACCTTATTGGCTAACTTCAACACGAATAGTTCTTATAGCCATCAGAGGTAATGCTAATATTATATTCCTCAGTGTCCATTTTACTGGATGATGAATTGTCTCGTATGCAATGCAGACTCTGTATGTTTTATCGGACCACAGTCGCATCAAAACTAACACCTTGTAACTGATGGTGAATTTCGCTGGAGGCGTGAGTTCACTGAATGCGCCCTATTCCGCTGTGTATTGGTCTAGTGTGCCATTGTAGACTGCTATCACTTCTATCAGGCCCAAGTTTTCGTTCACTCCAACAAAGTCGTATACAGTCCAGGAGAGTACTCCAGACATGCACATCCAATATTATGTGCCACCTACCCATGCTGCCAAGTACCCTGCAGGCTCTACTGAGCGACAGTAATATCATTCATTATGACTCCATATTATGGTTACACTCTTAGGAGATTTGATACCACTGTGGAAACGTCATATGTGAATAATCTGCTGGCGGATTGTGATTTCGAGGAGCGGAGCATGGTGCGGAACATCCAGCTAGCCAAGCGCCACCGTTCAGTGGAACAATTAGAGCAAGCTAAGAATACACCCCGTCCATCATGCGATAAACTGAATCGATTGAAGGTGAGTCATGATACGATGCAATGATAGATGAGCATGTTATGGTATCAGGAGAAATATCCTCGACAGTATAGACAGAGTGTTCAGTACTGGTATTGATCGTGCTAGCATTCTCTTCTATTATCGCATTATCCACCAAAGCTGCATCATTTGTAAATATTGCCACTTACCAGGTGTTACCTGGACAAGATTAACACAACTGAGTTGCGTTGTTACTATCAACACAAGAGAGGTATTCACACAGAAAAGCGATGTTCATTATCAATGGACAACTTATAACCAGAAATCAATACTGTGCATCGTGTTATTACAGCCTTTAAGGAAGATAATGATATGAAGTCACAGACGATAGTACCAGTCGTTGCCCACTATTGGAACTGCTACTGGCTATTGAAGGCTGAGGGTAATGATATTACCTTTAACAGTCGAATATTAATACACTATGTAGAAAAAAGAAGACAACTATGACGAGACATCAAAAAAGTTGAAAGTACAAACAGATCCATCATAGTTGTCGTTCTCAATACCGCCGCCATCATCGACGACTTCCCTGCTGAGAGGGAAGCCGCCAACAGGTCAGACCTCAGATACTCGTATCAGTGGTAATGCACTGCAATGGAGGGATGATGATCATTGATACCATTCTGAGTGGTACCATAATGAAGATGATATCCAACACGGCAAGACCATGATGGAGATGAATATGATCTCGAAGGTGATGAGCCCGTCCAAGATGGTGATGAAGGGGTAGCAATCGAGCTAATCGAATGTCTCGGTAGCGAACCAGGTTTACTATCGAAAGCACTCAGAATACCCCTGTCACCGATGGCTGGATTAGATGTCGAGACCGTCTCGGTTCCGGTCTCGAGTTTGCGCTTGTTCTGGAAGGAAGTGGTCTCACATAGATTACCTTGAATATTATGTTCAGGATTATGGAGAATCCTCCTGACAGCATCAGAGTCACTCATAACCACAAATCCCATGTTAGGGGGCAATGTGGATGTATGAGATCGAGTCTTCCTTTGCAACAATAGAATGGTCACAACGTGACCGTAAGAAGAAAAATATTTATGAAGGACAGTAGAGACATTAGCTTTAATCAATTGGATTTTCTTAACACATACAACCTGTTCATCAGGGATGCAGGCCAACATATCTAAAATACGCCACAACGGCCAAGGACCACTACCATCATCATGATCACCAGAACCGTACTCTTCATCAACACTATCATACTTCCTGTCACTCTCCTCACCCATAGTAGGAATAGCATCAACCGGGATGGTAGTAGGAGTAGCAGTATGCTCATTATCAGTAGTAGTAGTATCAGTCAACTCACCCTTCACGACAGACGACCAAGATATAGTAAAGTTATTAACAGGCTTAGTAGTGGTCCTCGTTGAAGATGACCTCCTAGTATTAACACTAGCAGAGTGATCCTCACTTGCACCAACAGTATGAGAATAGGCAACATCATTATCAGCACTATTAGCTGTACCCCTGATAGCATCATCCTCTGCAGTATCCTGTTCCATATTAACAGGAATGATTGTAGAATCCGCCTTAACAGTGGTGGTAGTAGGGGGCGATAAAGTAATAGATGTTGACTCTAATAGTTTACGAGCGGTTAGATCTCTGAGATTCTCCCTCGTTCTGTCCAACTGTTGTTCTAGTATACCAAGATGTGTACGAAGCCCAGAATTCTCTTCTCGAACTGATCGCAACAAGGCCTCGGAATGCTGTAAGGTTTGTAATATATCACCCAAAAGGATGTTGTCGTTGGTGTCGGTAGTGGTAACCAGAGCTGCATCAGTATCACCGTCGGCATCATCGTAGAAGCTACCACCATGACGACCCATAGTTGCCACAGCGCCACCGTCTTGTCGCTCTGCTGCTACTGCTGCCACAACCTCCTTAAGAAAAAGTTCGTCGTCCTCGAAGGTCGAAATTGGAGGGTTCATCCATACACAGTTAAACTAATAATTACCACCACATTACACTTCCTATTACGACCCCTAGTAATGACCATTACGAATTCAAACTATTCAAATGGTTAGATTTCCGCTAAACGACGCTTTGGTGACATCGCTCCGCTGAAAAAGCGCAGAAACGCGGAGAACCAGGTTTCACCAACTCGCCAAGCTTGGCGATTTCGGGTCCTAATGAACTCTCGCCAACACGCTCAATCATGGGATACGACCGCTTCTGGACCATATTTCACCTCTCTGGCCTCGATACCTAACGAATTTCACCGAGATGTGGCGGAAACTGGTTGAGGTAATCCGTAGTTTCGTTCGCCCAAATGATCTATCTCGTTCTGTGCGCACGGTTACAGCAACTTGGTATTGGTGTAACATGCCCGTGGCCCACATATTGCTATAAAACTTGGTGAACTTATCGGTATTCGCCAAGTACGTGTCGCAAAACGCCGATATATTGGTATAATCATTTGTTTATGAAGATTACACCATCTTTGGCGATATCCGCCTTTTATCGATCACGCTTGGTATGTTCTCGAGTCGGAGTCGAATATCGCCAGGTGATTTGTTCAAATCTGGTGTTGTGACAGGCTTTCGCCACAACTTATTCATGATTCCTGTCCGGCGAAAGCCGTATCAGGACCGTATACTGCCAAGTTGGATTTAACCGCATATAATGTCCGGTTAAATCCAGCTTGGCAGTATCAAGGGTGAATTCACTTACATCACTGAAGTGTGCCGCACACTTCAGTGACTCTGATTATGATTATCATGTGACATGATTCACAAGACATGGTTCATGTCTTGTGGTTGG